>NW_020291841.1:0-248482 GCF_003184835.1 Aspergillus costaricaensis CBS 115574
GATTAAGAGGAAGTATATCAATACAATATAGATAATGTTGACTTGAGACACAATCACTTGCTTGTCTTTTTTTGCCATCATTGCAATCATTTGCACCAAGGAGTTCCCCCAGCCCCTCCTCAGGCTATAGGGCTCAGAATCAAGAGGCACGGGGGAACCATCGATCGGCGATGGGATAGATAGATATCAAGCACCCCTCATGCATCAGTAGGCCCCTTGCACAATTCAAAATGAATTCCGCTGCGCCACCCGCGGGATGACGGCCCATTCTTTGAGATAATCACACCGCTTTTTGTAGGGGGGGTGTGGTTATTTGCTATTTTCAAGGGATGATTGCTTTATTCAAGGGATAGACAGCAATTATCAGAAGAGCTCTTGTCCTTGTATCCGTCCCTTCGACTAGGCCGTAGGTATTCAACGATTGGAAGACCCGTCGCCAACATCATGGATATCTCCCGGCGGTTGCCGTCGCTGGAGTGGCATGACATCGTGGACATAGGGCTTACGATAGGGATATATGTATGCTTATTAGCACCCTTCATGGTAATCTTCATTGTTGGGCTTGTTCTCTATCGACTCTACCTCAGCCCCCTGGCTAAGTTCCCTGGTCCTCGGTTGGCTGCTGCGACGGGACTCTATGAATTTTACTATGATGTGATTCGTGATGGTCAATTCGTCTGGCACATCGAGCGCCTGCATCAGAAATATGGTCCGGTGGTGCGCATCAAGCCGTGGGAGATACATGTGAAAGACCCGGACAACTACAACACACTGTATGCGGGAGTGACGCGGAAGCGGAACAAGGACAGCTGGTTTACTTTCGTCGGATGGCCTACCTCGATATTCTCGACAAATGGACACGCGTTGCATCGCGCTCGACGAAGTGTGTTGGGGCAGTTTTTCAAAAGGCAAGCGATTCTGGATGTGGAGCCGCTGATTCAGAACAACATCCGGGCTTTATGTGGCCATTTTCGCCGCGCGCAGAGGGGAAACTATAGCTTAGAGCTCCATACCGCATTTCTGTGTTTTACGAGTGATACCATATCGCAGTATGCGTTTGGGAAACAAAACGGCTTTCGCACTCTGGATCAAGCAGAGCTGAGTACGGCTTCCAAAACGAAGACGGTTTGTACGTTTGAGTTTGTTCAAATAACAAGACATTTACCCTGGCTTTTCAAGCTGGCGCATGTCTTCCCTTGGCCGGCAAAACTCTTGAATGCGGACTTCGTTGAAGCCTTGACACAGGAAAGAGTAAGAAGGTTTCGCGTCTGCATTTGGAATCCTACAGCTAATTGGATGTATCAGGAAATTCAAAACATGGTTCGCAAGGCCATACAGGAACGTGGTAAGGGAAGCAGTGAGAAGCCTATGCCGGTTTATCCTGCGATTCTAGAGAATGATAGGGTACCTGAAGACGAGAAAAGGTTCTCCCGCCTGGCTGATGATGCGATTTTCCTGCTTCTGGCCGGGACCGATGCGCCAGGAAGGGCCTTGGTCATGGCTTTATATTTCATATTGCGGGACCCAGAGGTGCACGGAAAGCTTCGCGCTGAACTGTGTGCTTCTTGGCCAGATGCTTCCATGGATTTAGAGCTTATAGCATCGGAAAAGCTACCTTATTTCGTATGATTCTCTTTTCCGACCAAGGACCCCAGAGAGAACTGGCTACTAACCCTGCATCAGACTGCCGTGTTGAAGGAGGGACTTCGATTGGGCCCCGTCGTCAGCACACGTCTGCCACGTGTCGCACCGGATGAAATCTTGCAATTCCATGGATATGAAATTCCCCGCGGGGTAAGTCTAGATCTCTTCTCCAGCAGCCGAATGTTGGGCTAACGAGCGCGCAGGTTCCTGTGAGCATGACCGCTTTCTTCATCCTCCGTGATCCTAAAATCTTTCCCGAGCCATTGCGGTTCATCCCTGAGCGTTGGCTCTTGGAGCCAGAAGACTCACGAAAGTTGGAGCGGTACCTCGTCCCATTTTCCAGGGGGACCTTGGGATGTCTGGCTCCGAAGTAAGTTTGACACACGAAGAATACCTACTAGTGCAAACCGACACTAACTGAGAGTAGTATGGCCTGGGCATGGCTGTATTTGGTGCTCGGGACACTCCTGCGAAGATTCGAGATGAGACTGCACAACACGACGGAAGAGAATGTCGAGGTGACCCGGGATAAATTCCTAGGGCAGACGGAGCGCGGAAAGAATCGGGTTCAGATTAAGGTGGTGAGGGAGTATTCGTAAAGAAGATCGGGTTCGGTGTAGTGCCTGGGAGTTAAGGCCTTATATACTGAGAGCGCGTGTTGAAGAGCAGAGTGGGCTAAGGATGCGAGGAAGTATGTTTGACTCGCCGTCTCGACATCAGGTCAAGAAAATAATAACGGATAACCGGGATCGGCGGAGAGATTTTGAACTTGTAGTCGCGCTCTCGCATCAGGGCCTGCCACTGATAGAGTTATCAATGGACAACAAGATTTAGCATACATTCGATATTATGCATCAGTCAAAGCTAATCATGATATGTGCAGACCGCTATCAATGCCTATCAACTCCACATGGAACATTCATTTCTGCGATATTAGGATACGATGAGCTGGCGCGCAAAGAGGGTCGGTCTTCTCACATATGATACATGATATTGTCGGGTCCCACCACCAACAAACTCGCTTCCTGGACTGCATGCACGCCTTGGCCAACTTAGACTGGACTGTATGTAGTGCGATATCTAACCGAGTATATCCATATGATCATCAGGATAATGAAGGGGGAAATTCTGGTAAAAAAGAAAGCCCAACGCGGGGCTCGAACCCGCAGCCTTGAGATTAAGAGTCTCACGCTCTACCGATTGAGCTAGCCGGGCTAGTTCGGTGAAGGATTGTTTTGTAGTATGCTACATATTCCTTAGAGTGAAGACCAGGTAGGCAAAGGGATTTCTCCCTGTGCCAATTGAAGTAGTAGCCGCAAGCTTGGGCCTGTCACCTATTTCGTAACGACTGATTGTAGTAGTATGTGTATTTCCAACTATATTGACTCATAATAAGGCTTTTCACGGGTATAAATACGAATTCATGGTGCTATGTTTTTGGACGATGTGATCGGCGGACAGCTGGCTTACAGCGCAGGTCAATACTACTGAAATATATATCCAGTGCTGGTGATGTGATACCTCAGTCATTCTATGTCGTATCAAGTGACTTACCAGACTACTATGAGAGCTGAGTACAGCAGTAACCGGAAAGTCAATTCAAAAGATAACATTCATTAATTGAATGAGAAGAAAGAAGCCAAGGTGTAAGGAATTAAGTCCCTATAAGGATGGTTATCCACCTTCTCCCGGGATGTACCTGAGGGTATCAATCATAGCGCCAAGATCACCGGAAATCTGCTGTTACACGCTCACACCACTTCTCCAATCCTACCGCATTGCCCTCATCGCCCTTGCTCATTTCCTCAACCAGATCCCCCCGGGGACAGGGATGCCACCGGCCAAACGGAATAATATACCTGCCGCTATCCGCAGCCGTGACCTCTGAACTACAACCCGCCCAGAGCAGCGAGTTGGCACCCTCCCGAGCCGTGTAGAAGATGGGCTTGCACATCCACACCACCAGCTTGGGCGCATCGTCGTAAATGCCGGTGTACGCGTTGGCCGGATTGACCGTTACGCTAACCACAGCCTTTTCGTCTTTGCCAGCTGCAGCAGCGAACTTCTTGGCAAACCGATCCGCCAGGAACCAGTTGCCCGTTTTGCTGATCGCGTAGTTGCGGTACACGTTGCTCGAAGGGTTATCGAGTTCCTTGGCGGGCACGCCGCCGCGCGGCGCCAGGGTTTCGACGATCATGCTGCTCGACCAGATCACCCGCACGCTATCCGGGGGTGCATGGGCGGCGGTGCGGGTGAGGACATCTGACAGCAGAGTGGTGAGGAGGTAGGGCGCCGCACAGTTGATACCGAGCTGCGGCTCGAGGTTCTGGGCGGTGCGCTGCGTCAGGGGCTGCAATGCGACACCGGCATTGTTGAAGAGAAGGTCGAGACGTGATTCACGCTCTAGAAATTGGGTCACAAAGGGACCGATTGTGGTGAGATCTGAGAGATCAAGGGGCAGAAAGATAAGTTTGCCGGAAGCAGTGGGGTCTTCTGCTGTGAGGGCTTGGATGGTGGCCTGGGCTTTTTGTTCATTACGGGCGGCGATGTAGACAGTGGCGCCGGCGGAGTACAGAATGCGCGCCAATTCCAGGCCGATGCCGGCGGTGCTGCCGGTGATGATCACCACGCGATTGGATTGCGGAGGGAGGTTGGCTGAAGTGAGGGTCGGTTTGGCAGGGAAGGTTTGCGGCCAGACGCGGCGCAAGAGATTGAGGACCATGGTGTTTATCCCGAAGAGAGGAAAGTGGGCAAGCAGAGATGAGGAGGTGCGATGTTTTGGGGGAGAGAAGTGACGGGATTGAGGACATAAATAAGAAATAAAACCCTTGACTAGCTACACTAATGACTTAGTTTTAGTCCTTAAAGTCATGACCTGCGCATCACTGGTGGGTGGTTAGTCGTTTTACATGATATATCCCGCAATTCGTGTAATATACACCTAGGGTAACCATAACTTATCGGTTACACTCAGTTACAGCCCCCCGAACGGAATACATACATACATACAACATACATTACATACATACAGATCTTTGCTATCTTTCAACACACATAATGTACATCCATCCATCAGCCTCTTTCCCCAACAGTGGCATCCGCATTCTCCAGCAACCGACTCAAAATTCTCTCACACAAGGCACTTAGTGTCTTGGCCCCGACCACCTCCAACGTACTGACCACCACCTTCAGCTCCTGCCGCAGCCAGTTCCGAAAGTCCACCGCCGCCAGCGAGTCTAGTCCGTACACTGACAGCGGCTTCGCCGCCTCCATTGGCTCCGCCAGCCCTAAACTGTGCATGAAGTGCCGATTGACCACCTCGATTGTGGCCGCCAGCTGCTCTGACCGATCCGCTGTCGACGTCTGCAGCAGCATGAGCAGCGTCTGCATCTCCTGCGACAAACCGCCGTGCTTCCCCGCCGCCGTCGCCGCACTCCCTTCTTTCGCCGCTAGTGCCCCGAACCGCGCATCGCGCAACAGCATTGCGCCCTCAGGCTGGGGAAAAGGGATGCCTGTGATGATCTGAGCTGTGGCTGTCGGGTTTTCCCTAGCTTGCACGTTATGCTGATCCAGAATCGACGCCCGCAGAATCCGATGCAAGAGGGCCTCATTGATCGGCGTCCAGATGTTGATGTCCAGCCGGGTGGCAATCTCCTGGCGCTCGCTGATGTAGCCGACGTCCTCAATAACGCCCAGGTCCACAGCGCAAGCTGCCAGCCCCCGATCGCGCCGGTACGTGGCGAAAGCGTCCTGGAACGCACCGGCCGCCGCGTAGTTGGCCTGGCCCTTCTGGCCCACCAGTCCGGAAATGCTGGAAAGGAGAGTGAAGAAATCCAGGTCAACGCCGCCCTGCTCCTGGGCGACCGCGTGAAGATTCCACGTGCCGGAAACTTTGCAGGGGAGGACGTCGCGGAAGCCGTCGACTGTCATGGAGGTGTATATCTTGTCCTATATGGAGTACAGGGGTTAGTATAGTGGACGTTGGTTGGGAGGGGGGCAAATGGCTGTGAGTTCAAGGGCTCAGTCACTTGCAAATAGCTATATCCATACCTTCAAAACCATTGCACCCTGAATGATCCCTCTCACTGGTTTCACGGCTTGTCGGAACGCACGCCGCACATCCTTGAGGCACGAGACGTCGCCCTGCACCAGCTCGACGCGAGTTCCCAAGGAGATGAGGTCGCGGATTACGCTGCGTGACCGTGAATCCTCGAAGCCACTGCGGGACATCACAGCAAGGTGCTTGGCTCCGTGGCAGGCGAGGTAGACGGCCAGACTGCCGCATAGGCCGCGGAGCCCTCCCACGATGAGGTAGGTGGCATCGTCGCGTAACTGAAGCTGCGTGGGTGCAGGCACAATCTGTTCCTGGGGTGTCAGTGGTCACCCGTAATCGAAAGATGAGGAAAAATGATGGGATTTGGTGTACTTACCGGCACGTTGGGATCGTTGTCCGGCGCCTCCCGCGAGATAATGATCTTTCCTATATGTTCGCCTCCTCGCATGTACCGGATGGCCCCGGCGATGTCCCGGTAGGGGAAGACAGTGCGGGGCTCGATGGGCCTGATACTGCCAGAAGCAAGCAGCTCAAACATCTTGGTCATGAGTCTAATAACCGAGCGTGAGGTTAGTGGATTGCTGATCTTCAACATGACCTTAACTGTGGGAAGGAGGTTGGACTTACTGCTCCGTGATCTGTGGCGTCACACTGTCATGCGACATATCCAACGCGCGATAGGAGGCGTTGCGATTGAAGGGCTCCATGGATAACGAACGCCGGCCAAGGATATCCTTCTTGCCAAGCTCGACGAGACACCCGCCGGCCGCGACAATGCGCCACGACTCGTCCAGCAGTCGGCCGGTCAGTGTATTCAGGATGACGTCCACGCCACGGCCGCGTGTTGCCTCCCAAATGCGCGGCGCAAAGGCCGCCGTCCGCGAGGAGTATATACGCTCCGGTGGGATGTTATACTGCTGGGTCAGCACTGCGCGTTTTGCGTCGTTACCCACTGTGGCATAGATGTCGGCACCCATGGCCTGGCAGATCTGAATGGCGGCCTGCCCGACGCCGCCAGCTGCGGAGTGGATAAGCACAGACTGGCCGCGCTGGAGGTTGGCCAGGTCGAAGAGGCCGCGGATCACGGACAAGTAGACGACCGGCAAGGAAGCAGCTTCCTCGAAGCTCATGCTGTCTGGGATGGCGTGCGCGCCCTGCACGGGGCATTGGACCTTGTTTCCAAAGCTACCACGGCGGTTGACGAGGACTCGCTGTCCGACGCGAAACGAGGTGACTCCCTTACCAAGCCGGCAGATCACACCAGCGCCCTCGAGGCCCAAGAGGTAAGGATTCTCAGGCACGATCCCCAAGCAAGTCGCCACATCCTTGAAGTTAAGCCCCGCCGCATGCATCTCGACTTCAATGAAGTCATCTGGGAGAGGGACGGGGGAGCTGGAGACTTCGGCGAAGCAGAGCGATTGGAGCTTGCCCGGTTGTCGGCAGACCAGTCGCACACACGAGGGATGTTCGTGAAGGTTCTGGGTCTGCTGGGCTGGCGGGAGGGCGGCGGCGGTGGTGATGGCGTCTTCTTTTTCGGCGTCTGCGTTCATCTGTGTGTCTGGGTAGACCCTGCTGACGTGCACCACCCCATCGCGCTCGACGAATTCGTGGTCCTGCGTCTGATGGCCCTGCTGAAGGGAGAGAATGGTCCGGCAGATTGCTTCCAGGGAGCCAGTGCTGACGGCGGATTCGACATCCAGCAGAGTGAAGTTCACGCAGGGGTCTTCGGCACGGATGACCCTTGACATGCCGTAGGCCAGGGAGCGATCTGGATGTGTCACATCTAGTTGGGCGCCGCTTGTCACCCACAAAATCTTACAGCCCGACGCAGTGAGGTGCTGAATTGCCTGCCATTGTATGGGTGTTACCTCACTCAGGGTCGCCGAATAAACCTCGTCCACGATCACAACGACTGAGCTGGGCGCGATAGCCGCAGCGGGAAGGGGGAGGCGTTGCTCGCTCGGCGCTTTCCCGGCGATGGCCAGCTGTTTTACTAGTGGCTTATCCTCCGGGGTGAGATGAAGTACTGTTACCTCTGAAGTCGTCGCAAGCGGAGGGGAGACAATGGTCTTGTCCGATGAAAGCTGAGCGAGAAATACCGTGTCCTCTGACAAGATTTCCGGTGCAAGGGGAACCACTCGCTCGAAGCCTTGGCCACGCAGTAAGTCAAGAATCTGGGACGATGAACCTCCGACCATCGACCAGTCCGAGCTGCCAGAATCGCTGTCCTCACCGCTGATGACTGACGCGCTGCCCGTTTCCTCCGTAATATCGACCAGGGACGTTCCTAAAACCAACAGATATGCTGTCGGTGTCATGGCCCGCCTGACATTAGCCAGCGCATTCGTCAAGTCAGCGCTAGAGACGGGCCCCAGCTGAAGGATCGCCAAATCAAGCATGTCAGGTAGCATGGACAGATCTACATCAGGCTTGGTCACATCGAGCATGTTCATCTGAGCCTGAGGGTACGTTTCCGACAGCAAAGCCTGCGAGGCACGCAGCGAAGCCAGATTTTTCGGCATGAACTGGTATTTGCAATTTCCCTCGCCGAGGGACAGATCGCCGTCGAACATATCCCGCCCGACACTTTCCTCAAATGGCAGCGTGCTGAACTCCACCACTTGAAGGGAATGCTTCTCGTGAAGAAGGAGCTCCATAAGGGTCCACTGCTTTTGTGATGGCGATGATGGATCGTGTTGTGGCCTGGGCTTTTGCAGCGAACGACGAGCCTGAATCAGGGTACGCATCTGCCCGTCGCTCAAGGTGGACATCTGCGGCTTCCAGTGCAAACGCATGAAGGTATGCTGCCTTTCAGGGGACTCGGGGCTAGCGTCGAGTTTGTGGTACCACAAGCCCGTGACCTTAAGCAGTAGCCGTTTACTGGCCGGGTCAAAGACCTGTATATGTGAATGGTAGTTGTGGGCTTCCTCGGGGCTGCCCACTCCAGAGAACTCAGCTGAGGCTGCTGCAACCGCAACTGGCACTGCCGCAACGTCCCGGGCGTTGATGAGAAGATCATCTATCACGGCAGGCACCAGAGCACCGCCCACAGCGCTGCGGATGCCCTGCCACAGCGAGGCAGCTCCGGACTGAAGACAGCCATCGATCGCCACGGGGTGGATTGAGTAAGGCGACTGAGGGTAAGAAGACGGGGGCTCTGAAAAGGAAACCAAGCCTCGGTTGGTTCGCTGACCGGCCACGGCCTCGACCTCCAGTTGTGACTGGAACGAAGGGCCAAATGAGTACCCGACATCCCGGAGGGCCTTGTACCAGGCTTGTGCGGGCATGGGGTATTCTAATGGCTTAATAGCCTCCCAAGGAGCATCTAAGATGGATGGCAGAAGAGGGTTAGAAATGCGACCGTCGAACATCAGATATAGATGTATATGTATATGTAAACAGGGAAAACTTCAGAAACAAACGAGTAAACATACCTTCATCGTAAGGAGTCTCTAGCATGATCATACCAGAGCAATGGCGGGTCGTGGTAGCGTCCTCATGTAGCGTTAATACAGTAAAATGGTGCCACGAATCCGCGCGTTCGTCTTCAGGGGTAAGGGTGAGCATGATGCGCTGGTCAGTGCCCTCCTCCAGGACCATCGCTTTCATGAAGGTGACATTGCGAAGCCGGTACGCCACGTTATGAACCTGCAAGGTTTGGTCGATGAACCCTCGCGATTGACCCATCTGGAAGGCTGCCTCGACCGCCATGGCGATGTAGCCCGCTGCCGGGAAAAGCACCTGACCCCCGATTCGGTGGTCCAACAACCAAGTAAGCTCAGGCAGGCGCAGTAGCTTCTTCCACACCGGGGCCGTCCATGGGGTCCCTAGGACCTTGCCACCGAGCAGATCGTGGTTTGGGTATCGGCGGAAGCGCCAATCCCGGCTGGCCTGGCTTTCCCACCAGTACTTAGTTGCATGGTTCCACATATAGTTCGGGAGATCAACAAGAACCGCAGGTTTGCTGTCGCGGGCACTTTCGGCCCGGGCTGTGGTATTGACTTGATTGATATTGATCGGGCCGTCAGCCAGGAAAAGCCGTCCAGCCACGTCGAACAATGCAGTTGGCTCGAAAGAGTTTCGTCTGCAGGCGGCGTGGTATTCAATGCCAGCACCATTGGATGGCAATGCTTTGAGTATCTGCTTGACGGGTCCAGCCAGGGCCCCGCTGGGTCCTACTTCGATGAGGAAATCCACAGGATCCGCATCGGTCAGCATAGCTTCTACTGCCTCGCTGAAGTGCACTGGTAACCTCATATTCGCTTCCCAATACGCGTTGTCCACGGAACCCTGCATCTCGCACCCTGTGACGGATGAAAAAAACTTAGCACCGCGGCGCCGCGGCGAAGCTGGAGACGACGAATCCGGCTCCCTAGCATCTAGCAAGCTTTTGTAGTGGGCTGCAATGTCAGCCATAAAGGGAGAATGGTACGGCAGGTCCACCTGCAGCAGACGCGCAAAATGGCCGTGCTCATGGAGCTGGTGGCACACGGTCTCAAGAGCTGAAACGTGGCCCGATAGAGTCACGCTTTGCGGAGAGTTGATACAGGCCAGAGCAACGGCCCCAGAGTGACGCTGGAGAATCTGCTGTAGGAGAGGGCTCGTATCGCTTAGACCCGCCGCCATCATCCCCAGCTTCGGTCGCGAGTTATCCCGCAGATCTACAGCGGCTTTGCCGCGGTAATATGCAATCTGGATTGCGTCTTCAGGTTCCAGCAAGCCAGCCGCGACGGCAGCAGCAATCTCGCCGGACGAGTGACCAACCACACTGGCGGGTTGAACGCACCAGGTTTTGAGAAGATCGATAATCAGCAATTGAAGGGCTGTCACCAGTGGTTGAGAGAGCTCTGGTTGGCGCACATGATCCGATGATCGGGGACACGTCAACTCATCTAGGAAGGGTTAGTCTGGCCATATAAAGCGACTCCTGGCTCTGGATGACCCGCTAGCCGGGCCATTCTGCAAGGCACGAAAACTAGACATACCATACAAGCTCCACTGGGGAGGATGGGGAAGTGTCTGTAGCACTGCGTCCAATTGCCGCAGCAGTCGTTGGGAAGACGGGAACGTGTCGACCAGGGCCTTCCCCATCTGCGGCCATTGAGATCCCTGACCGGTGAAGATAAAGCCTACTTTTGGGACGTTGGACCGTAGCTTACCGTAGATCAGGGCATGCTGATCGACTGTGGGGGTATTAGAGACGAGATATGCGCGGTGGAAGTGACGAGTCCGCCGTTCCGACAAGGTGTAGGCGAGGTCCGGTAATGAGACTCGTACTTCCGGCCTGACCAGGTGCATCTGCAGGCGCTGTACCGTTGCTTTCAGCGAGGCCTCGTCGTTGGCCGAAAATACCAGCAGGTGGAAGCTTTCCTGCTCCTGATCCGCAAACAAATCGTCGTCATCTGTCAGGTATGACGATTTGAATGAGACCTCTGATGGAGGCACCGACGTACCAGCCTCATCCAGGATGACATGGACATTGGACCCGCCATATCCATAGGAGTTGACACTGGCACGACGAAACGGCACATCTGGCCATTGGATCGTTCGCTGAAAGGCACGAGTTTTGAGGGCCTCGAAGTTAACTGAACTCAATGTTAGCTGGACCCCGAAGCAGTAAATTCCAATGCCAGAATAAAACCAAGGGTTTGATTTCAAAGAGCGCCGCCAAACTTACTAGCCGGGTTGGGTGTCTCGAAAGTAGGGTTGCCGGGGATACAGCCCTTTTCCAGGCTCATTATCGTTTTGATTAACCCAGAGAGTCCTGCAGCTGGCTCTGAGTGACCGACATTACTTTTGATCTAAGCAACCACCAGCGGTTAGCCGTTGTCGAATACAGATACTGTAGCCAGACTTACTGAGCCGATGAGTAGGGGCCGCTCTGCCGTGCGGGTGGCACAAAAGACAGAGGCTACACTGTTGACTTCAATCGGGTCCCCCGCGCGAGTGCCCGTACCATGACACTCAACATAACTTGTGTCATTGAGGTTAGAGATGCCTGCATTCCGGTACGCCTGTCTGGTCGCGGCGGCCTGCGCCTCGGGGCTGGGACTAGCGATGCCGGCGGTCCAGCCGTCACTGTTCGTGGCGGATCCCCGCACAATGGCGCGGATGGGGTCGTTCTGGCGCAGGGCATCGGGTAAGCGCTTGAGAATGACCATGTTGACTGCTTCAGCCTTGATGTAACCGTCGGCTTTGGCGTCGAAGGTATGGCACCGGCCCGAGGGCGAGGCGGCACCTGACAGATTGCTCATGTCGATGCAGTGCTCGGGACTCATGTACAGATTGCAGCCGGCTACAATGGCAGTATCAATCTCGCCGGTCTGCAAGTATCGAGCGGCAATGTCGAGACTGACTAAACTGCCGGAGCAGGCTGTATCAATGGTCATACTGCGTTGAAAGTCGGTCAGTTACACCCGTACACATCCTTCCTTGGCTTTCCAGTTTCCTCCCTGCTCGTAACCGTGCGACCAGGGTTGCGACGACTCACCTCGGCCCCTTGATGTTCAGAAAATGGCTCAGCCGGTTGCTGAGCATGGCACGCCCAACACCAACCGTGGCATTGGGGACGCGGTCCTCCGGGTCTCTACCCTGCATATCACCCCAGTCTGAATACGAGTGGAGTCAGCAACTCATGTAATAACGGACGTTACGATGCTTCCACGCTTGAGAGGTGTCGGTGAAATAGTGCTTACCGGACGCATACGAGCCCACGAAGCAGCCCACGGGCTGATTCCGGAGAGACTCTAATGTGATACCAGCATTTTCCAGCCCTTCGTATACGACTTCGAGCAACTGCCGTTGCTGAGGATCCATGGCGGTGGCCTCGGCCCGTGAGAGACCAAAGAACTGAGCATCAATGTCAGCGGGGTCGATGTTCTCTAGGAACATGCCTCCAGGAGAGCGCATAGTGCGGATGCGCTTGGTGCCATCCTCATGGCCGTGGAGATTGAAGCGAGAGGATGGGGGCTCGGTGCTAGCGATGCCGCCTTGTTCGAGGAAACGCCAGAGAGCGGTGGGAGAGTTGCTATTGCCGGGAAGGCGACAAGCCATTCCCACCACTGCTAGTGGTTGTTGTGGAGACTGTGTGGTCTGCATTATGAGAAATTAAGAAAAGGATAAGTCCGACGTTGAAAACATCTCCCGCGAAATGGATATTGCATGCATGGCATAGCAATTGCCCCTTTATATAACATTTGACATGCCTTGATATAGTTGTATTAATTCGACGAGAAGATACCAAGATAATCCTTACTGTAATGTAATGACGAATGTAATGTTATTACTGTGTAATACTCTTGAACGGAAACCGGGTATTGCTCTGACATTCCCATTAGTACGATTCTTCTAGACCTAGTTTGTAGACCACTAATAAGTGAGTAGCATGATCGAAAACCTTGGTTTACAGTCCACCGTATCAAAAGAGGAAAGACAAATACAAATGGCCCCCAAACTGCACCCCAGCCGCTGCCAAATAGCCTAGCTGTGGGTCCATGGTTGCAGAAGGGACCGTGGGCCAAGATACTAGTATTTAGTGCTGACAGCTCCATTCTATTGATCCTCTGCGGGTGTCCCTTTTCATTGAGACACTCCACATGTGCTAGAGTTGAATGGCATGTTATTTCGTTCACATTCAGCTTAACTCGAAGAGGAGAGAGAAAAGAAAATGGCCCCCAACTGGCCCCCAAACGGCCTTCAAAAACGGCCCTCACCCCCCCACCGCAGGTTGATCAAAGCACTGCTCCATAGAGAGTCACTAATGTCTTATGCGGTTGCTGTCTCGCCGGCTGCTGCTGTTTAGTCGGGGTAGGGACCCGCAGTGAGGGAGTAAAAAGAGACGGGAGGATGATAACGACCGTACAACACTTGTGCTAGCTTCTCCAACCATTGACAGTTGGTCTTGGTCTCACCCGCATCTCCTAGTACCTTGGCTCACCCAATGGACCTATTGGATAGCACGCTATATTACACTGCCTCTGATACCATTATATCTCAATAATCTATGGGAAAAAAAATACGCGAACTGACTAACTATTTAGAAAGCTCCATAGTTTACTAGTTGCTTACAACGTTTGTTTCCCCTGGAACAGAGCTCAAGGAGTCTGACACTACGCCCATCATTCTCAAATAGAAGAATAACTCCCTCACCTTTCCCCATTGCCACAACGAGCAAAATCAATAGCCCAGAATGACCCTACCAGAAGAATCCGTTTCCTTTCCCACGCTGGATGGCGTCACCCTCCGCGGCAGCCTGTATCCCGCGCCAACCCGCGGACCGGCCATCATCATGACTCCAGGAGTAAGCACTGATCTGCCCTGCCATCTGCCTTGCCTACGTGAACTAAGCCTATCCAAAAGTTCAACTCCCTCCCTAGCATGCTAGGCCTCCCGGACGTGGCGCACTACTTCCACCTGCACGGCTACACGGTGCTTCTCTACTCACCTCGCAACACCGGTGCCAGCGACGGCAGCCCGCGCCATGAGATTGACCCGTCCCAGCAGACCTCTGACTACAGCGACGCCGTCAGCTTTCTGTCGACACATGAACGGGTCGACCCAGCAGAGATCTTCATCTGGGGTATCTCGTTCTCAGCCAGCGTGGCGTTGTGCACCGCGGCGCTGGACAAGCGCATCCGCGCCGTCATCGCCGTCGCACCGCTAACGGCCTTCACTCTCCCTCCAGACAAGCAACCTCAAGTGCTGTCGCGGTGCATGCAGGATCGCACTGCCCAATTGCACGGGAATGAGCCCTTCTATCTCCCCATGCTGCGCAAGGACGGCACCAACCCTGCCGGGTTCGGCACGGGCATCGACCGTGAGCGATACGGGCGCCTTGTCACCGCCGGCCGCGAGCTGGCCCCGGGACATGTCAATCGCACGACTATTCAGAGTTACTACAAGCTGATCATGTGGCAGCCGTTCCCTCTATGGGAGACCATGGTGGCTCCAACGCCATGCCTGTGGGTGATCCCCGAGCTGGATCAGCTAAGTCCGGCGGAGCGCCAACGACATTACTTCGACAAGATGAAAGGGGAATCCAAACAGATGTGGCTGCAAGAAGGTGTCGGGCATATGGATGTGGTGCAGGGGGAGCATTTGGAGGGGTTGATGGGGGTAATGTTCCGGTTCTTGGAGAATGTCATTCAGGGGACACTATAAGAAAAATTACGATTGATGATTTCCTTATCCTTAGGTACGTTAAAGCTAGTGTACTGCCCCTCCACATGTATTAGCAACCGAAGATGGTATATATTCTGAATAGTATGATACCCAACTAACTTTCGATATGTAACTTACGAGATGAATCTTATAGGAGATATATATAGTCATGTATAAAGCTGCGCAGGAAGTCTGAATTTGCAAATACTAAAATTATGACCGATATACTTGCTATCTCTTGATGTCATTATGTAGCACTCTGTCAGTGACATTCAAAGTTCGTATTCAGTTGCTTTTATCATCCTTAGAACAGGCCGAATGAATGTTGATACCGATCTTGTTTATCTTGTGAAGAAATACATATACCAACAGAACAAAGAAATATCTGCAGTCTATCTTTATGATGAACTACTAACTTGACACAAATGAGCAGTACAAAACTTGACTACTTATGGAAAAACTCGAACCGTAGCAACATGACGTAAAAGCCTGCCACAGAGCTGCCCGCCATAGTGGTTCACATAAGGTGAAAGGAAAAATTGATGGTGGCTTGACATTATAGGCACTGGCATATATAGTGTAATTCTTCAAGTGCATCAATTTAGATTGACCAATCATGGCCGAGGTTCTGGTTGATGATTGACAGTTATATGTATCCAGATATGTATATATTTGTGTAGCAGTCTATTCTCTCACCCCCTTAACCTGCAATCGCACCCCCTTGCTGCCTGGTGCAACGTCCATTCCCACCATATCCCTATAGCAGTCTACATCCCGTCGCGTTGTCTCGTACAGCTCGAAGTCCAACCGCCGGAATAGCCCTGCCAGCATGATTGTCATCAACGCGTATGCCAGGTTGAACCCAATACACATGCGGGTGCCGCGGCCAAACGCCGTCAGGTAGCGGGACAAATTCTTCTGGCCATCCGGCCCGCGCGGATTGCCCAGCCAACGCTCAGGCTTGTAGGAAGTGCTGTCCGGGAAGATAGCTTCATCGTTGTGGGTATGGTAGGTGTCCATGCTAACCATGACATGGGGTGGGATGGTCCAATTTTTGTACTGGATGGGTCCATCACGGGCAATACGCTGCGAGCGCATCGTGACGCCGTAGGAGAGGCGGATGCCTTCCTGTATGCAAGCGGACAGGTATGGGAGTCGCTCCAGCTCATTCAAGGGTAGCGGCTGCGCAGGGTCGGGCATGGCGGCCGTCAGCTCAGCCTGCAGACGCGCAAGGATAGGTGGGTTGGCCAAGATGTGGTAGACAGTCACCAAGTTGGCCATCTTGGTAGTTTCAATGCCAGCGCCCACGATACCGACGCCCTCATCGCGCAGGCGTGGAAATGAGGTCTCCTCGACGCGGTTGGCCAGCTCCGCCGAATGCAGCATCTCAAAAAAGACGGTGCCACGCTGGTTGAGGTCATGGCGCCCTCGCATATGGTTGTCGCGCACCTGACGGACATGTTCGCTAATCTCCTCCTTGAAGCGTGCGATCGCTTTCATGTCGGGATTGATCAGGCCGACCACCGACGGTGGTAAGGACTGCGCCAGCGCTCCAATAATGGGGAACTGCTGCGCAATATGCACAAAGTCCTTCAGCCCCTGAATCGCCCGTGTGAACGCTGAGGTGAAGTCAGGCCGCGACAGGAAGTTGTAGCTGCGGTTGAACGCGTAGGTCATGATTACGTCGGCCCCGTAGCTACTGAACAGGTCGTTGGTACAAACAATCCGATCTGTGCCCGCATACTCGGTAGCTAATCGGTGTGTGATGCGGTCCACGTGGGACTGAATCATAGGCGCTTGCTCATAGGTGCGCCGCTTGGAGAAGAAAGGAACGATGGCAGCCCGCCGGCGCTTGTGCAGACTGTGCTCCGGCGTTGAGAAGGAGGCCAACGGGCTACCAAAACGGTTCTGCACGTGCGGCGATTTGTCCAGCCCCCGTTGTGAGGTGTAAAGGGTCTCATAGTACTCTGAATCGTGGATGTGCAGCTCTGTGGGACTAATGCGCACAATGGGGCCTATATTATTGAGTTAGAAACAGTTGGACACAGTATCTCGCAGACGAATAGTCCGAGGCCATGGGTTACTTACCATACTTGTCATGCAGCTCGCGGATGTGGAATGTGAATTGCCCTCCTCCTTTTTTGATTAACTCAAAGTAAGCCTCATACCATCCGGTGGCCGCAGCCAGTTTGGGCCCTGGGAAGGGAGCCAAAGGACTCCACCACAGACGATAAACTACCAAGCCGGTAAGATAGAGCAGACAGCCGGTGACAGCTAGTGCCAAAAGGTTCATCTTGTGGATTTTCACAATGTGGAAGAGTGTAGGAGAAAGGAAGGAGACGAAGATGCAGGAGAGTCACGTCGGTGGTTGAAGGTCCGGCAAAGTGAAAATGTTGGATGCGGTCAACCTAATAATATAAGTTCATGGCCTACATCCAGTTACCATACTAATGCAGGTCGTCCTAATCAAATACTAGTTCCATCCATCTTATTAGGGTATTCATTATGTAAGCTTATCGATTACAAGATCGTCTATGTACCGTACTGAAATACAGATACAAGATACTAATGGTAAGATACTGGCGGACGGCGTGAGACAGAAAGTAATATCAAACTAGTTATTGTAAGGCTTACTCCTCCTCATCACTGCCTCCTCTAGGCACAATTCAGTGTGACGGACGTAAGCCGAGCCGGCCTGCAGCGGACTAAAGCACACAGCCTTGGTTCAGTTACGCGATGGTTTCCGCCCCATTTCAATGTTCCAGGTATCGACCACGTAGATATTCTCTTCATCGGTCCTCCCCGCTGGTAGGTCTCCATGTTCGCTCGTCACCGTTGTCCGGTGCAGCTTCGATGTAGAGTCCATACTGGCATTGAGACGCTGGAAGTCCTTGTAGTTACGGGTGCTGGAAGCGGTCGTTGTATTGGGTTCGATGCTCGAGTGGTCAGCCGACTTACCCGTCGTGCTGCCGCCGCGCAGTCGGCGCACGCTGCTAGAGGAAGTGGCCAGGGTCGAAAACTTCTCCATTGCCGGTCGCAACGTAGGAAGACATGCAAGGATCGCTCCAAGCAGGGTCTCCAGGATCATGAATGTGCACAGCGTGGTGGTTGAGTAGGTCAAGTCTGTGCCCATCAAGTCATTGATGAGGGTGATACGGCAGATGGTGATGATGCAAATCCTACGTATGATTAATCCACGTAAGATACGGCGAGAGGAAACCATGAGACTGAGTAAAGTGACTTACGCGATTCCCAGCGCGAACATGCACGATAAACTGATCTTCCGACGCAACTTCAACTGGAGCGTCCATAGGACTGGAATTGGTAGCAGGCCGACCATGACATCGAAGATCAGATTGGTGATGTGCAGTGACAAGTAGGCGCCTTCCTTGCTGCCACAGTGGCCCTTTGCCGTGGCATCCCAGTTCAGCTGAATCGGCTGGCAGAGAAGCAATGAGGCGAGGATCACGCCAATGCACCAGATCACCTGCAAGGCGATCATGGCATAACAGCATCGGATGAAGGTCTTGCGCCGGAAGATGCTGATGTAGAGTAGGAGGATCGAGATCTTGACTCCACTGATGGCAACTCCCCAGATGGGCGAGATGGCAAGGTAGATCTGGGGTGTGACCATCACAGGTCAACCAGTGATCCAAGCTGAAGGATTGCTGATGGATCTCACCTTGGCAAACCTGACTAACTGCACCGTCGGATTAGACAGTTCAGTGATATGTTGACCGAGACCTCCCAAGACGGTGGCTGTGTGAAGGGAAATTGCCTTGTTAGATTCGAGCGCTGGAGGAGAGCATAGGAGTATAGGCATCCACCCGTACCTAGAATGAGACAGATCACTAGACCGGTTGAAAAGATCTAGATTGCCACAGGATGTCAGTATGCTTTGCTGGGCAATATGATGCAGTCTAGTCAAGGGACTTACCAAGGCGACCAGAATAGCGAAATCATGAGCCGCGGTGCTCACTCGCTTCAGTCGGTGTGAGTAGAAACGCAGCCCCACAGCAAGAATAGCCAGCACCTCGAGAACAAGCGAAACTACCACGGGGGCGACTGCCCGGGGGAAATCAGTCCATGAGGAAGGTGCAGCAGCGGCCATGATTGCTTCTCTGTCTCTCGTCCCAAGTGTGTCTTGACAGAAAGACGAAAAACGTGGGGTGGACACGTCAAATATTCAGTAAGCAGTGGATCGAGAGGATTCAAATATCCGGCCTGGTCAGCCTTGGAAGGAAGTCCCGAAGGGAAATGTGAAGAAAGGTACACCAAATGAGGGACAGGAGTGAGGGGGGCCGTTTGCACCGCGGGAGGGGCTGGTTGAAGCCTGGACGATAGCCAAGTCAGCTCTAACTCTGACAGGGAGCCATATCGGGCCATAATATTATAGGAGGTGTATGGGGATGTGTGAGTGGTCAAGAGTGATTATGCATGATGAGGACTAGACAGGGACGGCACGTTGTCGGAGGTTACCATATGTGCATACATTGGGGGCTGTGTGCAGAATGGGACTGCCGTATTGGGGGCTGAATTGTCGGACGAGGTGGATGCAATGCAGGCCAGACCCTTATCTTCGAGGTAAGACTCATACACATGCCAGATCGATCCCCGGCTATGCAACGCAAATGAGCCTGTAGCCCCGACAAGCTGACACTCGCCCTACATTGCAAGTCATTTTCGCCCCCATACGCTAGTAGGGTCAGGGTCTGCAGCCTTGCTAGAATCCCCAGTATTGTCAGTATTGTCAGTATTTTTGGTATTTTTGGTATTATTTGTACTGTCAGTATCGTCAGTATCATCAGTATCATCAGTATCGTCAGCAGTGGCCGGTCATATGGTAGTAGTACTCAATATACCGCGAAATAATTGGTCAACATGTCAAGTGGCTCCAGGTTGATTGTCATTGACAAGAGGCAGGAACACGGCTTGGACTCGGCAATTAGTAGTAGTGGTGCTAGGGTTGATAGTATCGCTGAAACCACATAAATACAGAGTCATGAGAAGCAAACCTCTGTCAAAGCATCCTTCCTCTACCCCCAAGCCCTCCTCCTACTGCCATGGTCCGTTCCCTTCATTGGCTAGCCACTTCGGCTGGGCTGGCTTTGTTGCCCTTCAGTCAAGCCATTCCCGCTCTAGTTCAGGGGTCTTCGACATGTCGCTACCTCCCGGGCGACTCCGAATGGCCATCGGCTGCGGACTGGCACCAGTTGAATACCACTGTGGGCGGCCGACTCAGCGCGACGGTTCCTTTGGGGGCGCCTTGTCATGAACCACATTATGATGCTGCCCAGTGCGCGTACTTGGCGGCGGAGTGGATCTATCCGGAGCTGCACGCAAATTCCTCCTCCTCTTTCAGCAATCCTTATTTTCAAAATCAGAGTTGTGATCCCTTTACCTCCAAAACGAGTCCCTGCCTTTTGGGTAACTACCCGGACTATACCATCGATGTCCGCGGTGCCGCTGATGCAGCGGCCGGGGTTACGTTTGCTCGCGAGCATAACATCCGGCTGGTCATCAAGAACACCGGTCATGAGTAGGTTCTCCCCTTCTGATTTGAATGTGTGACGGACATTAACTCCATGCCAATAGTCTTTTGGGTCGATCATCTGGTAAAGGTTCGCTTGGTCTATGGACTCATCACATGAAGAACATTTCTATCCTGGACTATCACCACCCACGCTACACCGGGAAGGCCATGAAGATGGGGGCGGGAGTGCAAGGTTTTGATGCCTATGCAGCAGCTCACAAGGCAGGCCTTCGTGTGGTTGGTGGAACGTGCTCCACGGTGGGACTGGCAGGAGGATATACGCAAGGCGGCGGACACTCGATGCTTTCCACCCTGTACGGACTGAGCGCGGACCAGGTGCTGGAATGGGAGGTGGTCCTGGCAGACGGACGGCACGTCGTCGCCACGCCAACTGACTACCCTGATCTCTACTGGGCCCTCTCTGGGGGCGGTGGGGGCACCTACGCGGTGGTCCTTTCCATGACAGTCAAAGCCCATGCCGATGGGATCGTGACAGGGGCCAGCGTGACGGTGACACAGACCAACTCCAGCGATGCTTTCTGGGAGGCTGTCACTGCCTTTCACACGGCAATGCCTGCGTGGATCGCGAAGGGAGCAGCCACCGCCTATGTGATAATGGACGGCAGCCTGTACCTTATGCCGGCGACATTCCCGGGCTACAACGCGAGCGAGGTAAACGGCTTCATGCAGCCATTTGTGGCCCAGCTGCAGCGGCTAGCCGTCAACTACACGATTTCGGTGAACTCATTTGATAATTACTACACCTTCTTCGACACCTTCTTTGGCCCCTTACCCGATGGCTCCTACACCAATGCACAGGTCCAGGGCGGCCGGCTGATTCCACGCGAGGTGCTAATGTCGGCGGACTCCAACCGCGCCCTGACGGCGGCGCTGCGCGAGATCAGCTCCAACCGGGCATTCCGAATCATTGGCGTGGGCACAGACGTATCGCGTGGAAGCGATGTACCCAACGCGGTCTTCCCCGGCTGGCGTAAGGCCATTACCTGGATCGAATTAACAGCCGACTGGGACTTTACGCAGAGCTATGCCACCAACGTCGCAAACGAGACGCTGATCACAAACCATTACGATCCGCTGCTGACGCAGGTGACGGGTCTGGCGAACAACAGTGGGGCATACCTAAACGAAGGCGACTTCCGGCAGAAGGACTTCCAGACGCAATTCTTTGGGGGCAATTATGCCTCGCTAAAGCAGGTTAAACGCCGATACGACCCCGAGGGGGTGTTCTATGGCACCGCCCTGGTAGGCAGTGATGATTGGGAGGTCGCCAGTGATGGGCGCTTGTGCCGGAATAGCGAGAGTAACTGAGAGATGGACAGGCAACCTTGTAATCACCATATGATGCTAATAGCCTAATAGACCTAATGCAGTGGGGTGGTGATATGATATAGTATTTATCTACCACTTAAAATAGATCTCTGCGGCGGTTCCTTCCGCTGGCCAAAATACAATACAATTCAATACCACCTGTACGAACAATACGAACCCTATGTATGCCCTCTGTATCCGCCCCCAAACCCCCAAGAATCACTAGTAATAAGTATCACCTAACAGTCAACTCTCCGATGCAGGGAAGAGGGGCTAAGTACAAGTGGGCCGCGAAATTGAATCTCACCCAGGGTCTCAATACCAATCCTTTGGTCTAGTAATCATTCCTCGGTTCGCAGTTTATTTTACTTTATTTGATCCAAGTGTTGTCCACCCATCTCACATCCACACTACAAGAAGAAAAGTTATCTACCAATACTACAGCAGATGTCTCTCCCTCCTCTTATTCAGGGCCACTGCGCCCCTCCCTTCTCGCCTCTCCGCAATACCCTGACTGAGAATCTGCAAGCCGGGGAGGAGCTAGGCTTCAGCCTCAGCGTGACCGTCGGCAACGAAACGGTGGTCGATCTCTGGGGCGGATATGCCGACGCTGCGCGCACGCAGCCCTGGACTGCTAACACCGTCACGTGCATTTTCTCCAGCTCCAAAGTCATCACCAACCTGGCAGCAAACATGCTGATTGACAGGGGCCTGCTGGACCCTTCAGCGCCTGTGGCGCGCTATTGGCCCGAATTTGCTGCCAATGGCAAGGAAACCATCCTTGTCAAGCATGTCCTGAGCCACACGGCGGGCCTGCCGGCTTGGGAGCTGCCCATCACGCTGGAGGAGATCTGCGACACCCCCGTAGCAACGGCCAAGCTGGCAGCGCAGCAACCGTGGTGGTCCCCGCCCGGTAGCCACCTGGGGTATCACCCGGCCACACAAGGCGTGCTGGTAGGCGAGCTGGTGCGCCGCATCACCGGCCAGTCGCTAGGGGCCTTTGTCCAGTCTGAAATTGCCGAGCCGTTGGGGGCCGACTATCGTCTAGGTGTACTCCCCGCCGATGAGGAAGGGGACCCCGCCCGTGTTGCTGAGATGGTACCGCAGCCGCAGATGCTTTCACTCGATGGGCTGGACCCGGCCAGCATTATGATGCGCACCACCATGGGGAGCCCCATCCCGCCCCAAGCTGTGAACGGACCAGGTGCGCCGCTGCGTCGCACTGAACTGGGTGGTACCAATGGCTTCTCTAACGCTCGCGCTATGGCTCGCATCGGCTCCATGGTCGTCAACGGAGGTCAGCTTGACGGAAAGCGATTCCTCTCCCCCGAGACTATCAATCGCATCCTGGAGCCACAGGTCGATGCTGTCGATTCGGTCATGGGCAAGCGAATGTCCTGGGGACTGGGCTGGGCTCTTCCCACCTCGGGCAACTCCTACGACTTGGTCACTGATGGGCGTGTGGCTTACTGGGAAGGCTGGGGAGGGTCTATCCTCATCATGGACCTAGATCGAAAGATGTGTATTGCATATGCAATGAACAAGATGGGCGCCAGCTTGGAGGGCGATGACCGCACCCAGGCCTATGTTAAGCAGATCTACCAGATTGTCCGTGACATGCAAGATACTAAGGAGATATAAGACTTTAGTATGTTTTTAACTTAATATGATACCTTTCCTTCCTAGATTGGATATATCATCCAATTCCATTAATAGCAGTATTTTCAAGCCAATGGAACTCTCTCCACCTTGCCAGACATCGATAAAAATACCCAAAGATGTGGGTATTCCTTACTCTAGACTAGATAGCTTTCATCCTGACCTGAAACTAAGCTCATGTTTGTGTTTGTAGATACCCTTGAAACTTGCAAGTTTTGGCTATGATAATATGGAACTACTAGCTAAATATCTGTGAGAAGCAGTTACTGTACTTTTCATATTCACTGCTCCCTTTGTATATACTTACATGATATAATCAAGCAGATTTTTATGTAATCCTAACCTACTTGGGATGGAATACTGGAGGTAAAGTACGGATATATAAGAAGTCTATATAACCGGATTTCTTAGTAAGGAAGATGTGATAGAATGGAGAGGTCCGTAGCAGTCAGAATAATTTTGAAGTAGTGTATTAGAAGCTACGTGGGGTGGTCTTGTAGATGGCGCGCAAGGAAGATTGAAAGTACAGAAAACCCTATCCCGACATGATACATCAAGTAGCGGCTGCAACAGCAGCACATGCAAGTACGCATGTCACAGAACCACCCTGCGAATCTATTTTCCACGTGCACTATCAGCTGTATTTAGTGGGTGAGTGCTTAAGCGGGGAGAAAATGGTGAGTATAAATATCGCCTGTACGGATATTAGGATGGAGAGAAGTACCAGCAACAATACCATGGCGTTTAGAAATATATACTTCGAACCGAAGAAGGGTATCCCTGGAGTGGCAGCTGGGTCAGCATAATTTATCGTTGGAATATGTAGCATACAGAGCTGCCTTCTTTCACCGAACTAGCCCGGCTAGCTCAATCGGTAGAGCGTGAGACTCTTAATCTCAAGGCTGCGGGTTCGAGCCCCGCGTTGGGCTTTCTTTTTTGTTCCCACATGTCTACTTCAGGATTCGCATGGGATCTCTCTTTTTTCATTTTCTCCTTCATTTGGTTTCCTTTATTACCCATTACCATATGTTAATAATATACGACTAATATCTTTCAATTGGAGATATGTCTGCCATGATAGGTCTTTTTTGCTTACCACTTTTGGAAGCCATACCTTACTTATGTCGGCGTCAAGCTACCAGAGTCATGACTCCTGGTGCTCATGATACGTATATGTAGGCATTGATATATATATAGTTCCTAAATATAAAGTCGAGCAAACGTCGAGCAAAATACGAAACGGAAGTTCACTGTCAACAATGCACAAGACATGGCGAAGCGTATAGATCATAAACACCATGAACCGAAAGACAACTGACCCTCCCCAAAATCACGCTCATTCCGGATCCACGATGGTTGAGCTTGACTCCCCCATCATCATACTCCTTCCAGCCTTCTCCTCGGCCAAAACTCTGACTGTCTCGGTCAGCGAAATAACCTGCTCCTTCAGCCGCATAACCTCCAAGGTGGTGCCATCCACTTGAATATTTGGGGTGGATTCCCGTACGGTCTGGGTCCAGCTATCATCGAGATCAAAGTCGACTTCCTCGGCAGCGTGTTCCCATTCCTGCACGTCGTCGTCGTCCTCTTCACCGCGCCGACGGTTCCACCTAATGCGTCTTGCGTCACGCACTTCGAAGAACGCTGTGATAACGAGGATGGGTGAGTATATAACGCCCATGATGACATCGTTGAGCTTGGCATAGTATTGTCTTGGTAGCCACCACTCAAACGGCAGCACTAAGAAGATAATCTCCAACAGATTAAAGGCTATTTTAAGTGTTAGCGTAGGTATCAGAAATAGTGCGCCAAACATACGAGGTATAAAGACATTCTCATCCGGTGCGCGAACGAACTGCATGGTCTTCTGAGCGAAGATGGCCATGTACTCATCAATAGCATTTCCCGAGATATCCTCGTAAGCACTGTTGTAGAGTGCAATGAGAATGTTCAGCAGAACTGGAGTGGATTCAATTAGCTGTGCAACCAAACATTAAACTCGAGGAATACCCACTTGTCATTACAACAAAGTTGAAAACGTAGTAGAGGATAATTCCAAATGGAAAGGCAAAGTCCTCAAACGTGCTGAATTCTGGGCTCTGCATGACGCTGTTCGCCATTCCTTGCACAATGCCTCTCACAATGGGGGTATCATCATCCACTTGAGCCATGCCGATGAATGCCTGGAAAAAGCCTGCAAGAACGACGAAGAGAAGGGCGAAGAAGATCAAGCTTTCCTTCATCATGACTCTCAAGACCACAAACATGGCACCGAAAAATCGGAAGGAATCGAGATAGAGCATCATACGCATCCAGAACATCGGCCCCGCAAATGCCAGAAAATTGTAGCTCAGTTCGTTCAGACTTTGTCTTTCCGCATCGTGAACAGATTGAGAATGCGCCAAGGCGGCCACGCGCAGAAAGAAAGACACGGCGAGGATTGCGTAGAGCGTAGAGTTGAAGGCATTCCAGAAGTCCAAGTAGTGCCAGCCGACTTTCCAGAGTTTGGAAACTTCGTCGCAGATGAAGGCAAGGGTCATCACATAGAGGATCCCCTCCACGGCATCTAGGTCACCGGTGGGATTTACTGTGTTGATAACCTGGGTGTAGAGTCCGAGATAAACGAGAGAGAAGAAAATCTGGCAAATGTTCTGATATAGAGGCGTCCTCATCCGATCTGGGTGGAAGTGAACTGCAAAACTTGTGTTGTCCCTCTCCAGGTAGGGAACGAAATTGGTTGGATTGCCCTCTTGCTGGCAGAACCATCCATTCCACAGGTATCTGATACACTTTTGATAACCTGAGGAGCCAATGACCCTCAAAGCATGTAGATCAACAGCGCGCTCGATGACATTAGCCGGCATGGCCTCTCCACCATCAATGAAAATCGAGTACCGCTTAAGGAGAACATTGATGAGTAGATTGTCCTGATCTTCTTCGGTTTCAATGCTATATCAGCTTGATCAGCAAAGTCTCCATAGCAATGCCAAGGGAAGGGTGTACTACATCCTCTTCGCTATGACCTCACAAGCAAGGGCTCTGCGCTCATGTAAATCAGAATCCCAGAGCTCTTCCTGAGCCTGAAGCTTGAACCAACGCAGACAAACGAGTAGACAGAAAGGAACACAGGCCTGCAGGTCTTCGCCTCCTGCTAGACGGGCTGTTTGAATCACATTTCTTGTGATAACCCGACTATTCGGACTGACAATATCACTCTCATCTAGCTCGCAAGGGATGACTTGCTCCAGCTGGTACTTCAGACGAAGAGCGACTTTTGTTACCTCCTTAGAGGGTAGGGTAGAAGAGACCTGGTCATCTGTAAAGGCAGGAAGCACTATGAACCCTGTTAGCCGAGAGCATGTTGTAGAGCGGCTCCGCAATCAGATGACGTACATCGGTGTTGTTCCATATGCAGGCGGTGGCGGGTCCGCCCCGCGTCGGTGTTGAAGATATCTCGCCAGTGACCCATTTTGGATGGCCCAGAGGAAGAGATCAGTTGGTAGAAGAATAGCTACGGTCGGATTTTCACAGACGCTGAGGGAGGACTCAGGAGGGAGACTTCAGAGCTACGGTCTACTTAGTTAATGTAAGTCTTTCAGGACTAACTCAGCCAGGCCGCGCGCCCCACTTCTTAGCCGCTCACCCAAACCACCAATGAAGGAGCCATCTTCAAGGTGCAAAGCATACAAGCGGTCAGGATACGAATGTTACTGAGCAGCAGCGCGAAATGATCGACCTGCTCCTTGCAATTAATCCGGAAGAGAAGGGCTTATACATCAGTGTCTGAAACGGCCACTGGGGTTGAACCGTTCGTTGATCAAAGAAGCTTATGTACATCAGAAAGAGAGGGCTCCTGTTGGGCCAAAGCCACTCACCAACAGAGAGTCAAGCAACATCCACTGATCAACAATACAAGGGACAATGTGCATGTCATTATCACCTTATGGGAAAGAAAGGCCTCTGGATGGGATGAGGCCCTTCCGATCGTCTTCATACCCCGCCGATGATCTCGATTTCACCCGTCGCACATCGCACATTAAACCGTACTTGCGTCTCATAAATCGTGTCATGTCCAGAAACTCTATTGAACTTTTTTTCCACACCCTACCCGACACACTTATATGATCGCCTTCAATCTTCAGTCTGCGATAACCCCACAACACCAGTTCGTGAAGCGCTCTGCTTGTTTCTCATGTCGCCGCCGAGGCGAACTCTCAAGCTTCACACGCTGTCGCTAAGCTCGCGGCGGGCAGTTTACTCAGGAACGCCCTCATCGCTCTCGGACATGCTCTCGTCACCGCTGACTTCCATGTTCTCACGCTCACGCTTCTCCATGAGCTCCTGGAGGGCAGCATCATCGTGCTCAGTAACAGCCTTGGGAGCCATCTTGACAATGCAACCACCGCCAGACTCCTTGATCTTGGCCTCAATCCTTTGAATAGCCTCCTCGAGCATTTGAATACCAATGGCCTTGTCCAAGCACTGGCTGGTCAAGACGTAAAGTGGTGGGGCAACCAACTTAACCTTGATCTGGGTCTCGGGGGTGTTGTGGGCCTCGGCGGTGCGCAGGGCCTCCTTGACCGCATCGATACCGTCGTAACCGAAGCAAGTAACCTCAATATCGGCACGGACCTTGGTCGGGTGAGGAGTAAGTCTCTTGCTGATGTAGTGCGTCAACTCCTTCTTCACGTTCTCGTTAGGGAATTCAACCTCGTTCCACACGTCGGGGTTCCTGTGATGATATGAGTATGATGATTCATGACAGTCTTGAGTCCAGTGGTCCTTACGTGATGGAGATCTTGAACGCATCGTGGGAGTGTCCATATTTGCGGTTCAGGGGCCATCCGATCTGCTGGTATAGGGTCTCAAGAGGGGTCTGAGTGGCCTCGGCAACGTGGCGCATGATGGAGTGGACAGCCTTGCTCTTGTTGTATCTTTCCTCACACTTGACAACATCTTCGGGAGAAACTCGACGCTTGGAAAGATCGATATAACCTAAATACGTAGAAGAATACGAGTTAGTAAGTTGATGCTGATGTTGTCATCCAGAGGACTCGGACTTGCCCTTCTCCTTGTCCACACGAAGCACGATGACGACCTCGTTACGGCCGATACGAATAAGCTTCTGGATACTGCGGATACGTCTGCGCGACAATTCGGAGAGCAGAATCATGCCGTCGATGTTGTCATACTCGAGGAGCTTAACGTATGCGCCCATTTCGGCGATCTGTGAGGGGTTGAGAGACGGGTGTTAGACAGCGTTTTTGAACCCCGAAAAGAACCAAATGACCTGTAGCAATGCATACCTGCTTCACGTTGACCATGACATAGCTGTCAACCTCCGGATACTTCTCCTCGTAGAAACGGCAATTTGTCAACGACATTTTCGGCGGGGTTGCGCCTTTTGCTAGGCAAAGCTTCGGAACTGTTCAAGAGTTGATGGAAGGCTGGAAATCGATAAGGTATCCGAGACAAGGTGGCCTCGAAATAATACCTGCGTAAGAGTGCCCGAAAGGATGTGAGGGAGTTGTGAGGTTGGAATGAAGACTGCCACTATTGGGGATCACAAAGCACAATTCGAAAAACCCACTTTCGGCCTCGCGGTTGAGTCATCACGTGCAGGGCTCAAAAGCCTCACCGCCCGGCAAAATGCGATAATGCATTGATAGGCCTATCCGTCTCCGCAGACTTAAGGTTAGAATGTGTATTGTCCCGACAAGACTAAAAGTAATTCTATCGCTAAGATATTCAACAACATTATCATGGAATTTTTATGGCAACTGCAGCGAAAACTGTGCCCGAGCAAACAGTATTGCACAATTGTCTTGACCCTTTGTCTCCGTACGCCTGTTTAATGAATGGCTTAATAGTGCAATATCCCTCCAAGACTAGCGCTACGAGATGCTTTCTATTTGTATACAGAATATCTGCTTGAACCTCTCAAAGTGCAGCTCATCCATTCGTGTCAAGCAGCTTAGACTAGTGGTTTCTACGAAATAGTGGATATTGGCACGAGTCCAAAATTTGTAGCTCTTCTTATTGACCAGACATATCATGCTGGGATAGGAGGAGTACTTGCATAAAAGTGGAGTATTGCGCAAAATGCTACTCAAATATCCCGTGCTATCTGAACTTTGCTTACACAGACTCAGCACTGAAGGTTGCTATTGATGAAAGCCATGGTCTTGGGAGGAAGACAGCATACGCTGAAGCAAACCAGTATGGAGGTGATCCCTGCTTCCACCCCCGAGCTGAAAAAGTAATGGAAGTAAGATAGGTCAGCTTACAGATTGATGTCACACTGTGAAACATATCACTAGAGTATTCAATGGAAATGGTTAGTGAGATTTCAGAGATGCCTAAGCATGGCGCTTATGGTTGAATAGTATATCTATTCGGAAGACGCAAACGTCGTACCTAAGGCTATACCCCAGTAAAGATAGTCGTGTCAAAAAACAATGTATAGATGTTTTCATTATATTCCAGCGTAACACAGATAAACCCAAAATTTCGATGCTAATGCTTCACTATACCTGAACAAGTGAATATTTTGAAGTTTATCTACTGATTGAAGAAAGTGGTTACCTCTATATTTTGGCGTGGTATCATATCAAGAAGTATGGTTGTACTTGTGAGAATAAATCACCCAGTCTTCCAATCAAAGCGCAACGTTAGACGTGACAGTCAGTCATTGAATTTAGAATCATACAACAGAAGCTGAGCTTTAGCTCAACCTCGAGGTTCAAAACGCATCAAGATAGGAAACCCTGAAAGAAATCAACAACCAATAGCCTTACCTGCCACTACAACTCTTTACAAAGCCGAGGAAACTGTTCATCTGACCGTGTCAAACAAGCATACCCAGACCCCGAACATTAGGCTGGGGGCAAACCGTTCATGACCAGCCGCATAAGTCGGGCAGGGTACCTAAGTACTATTAGACCAGATCAACACTCGTGGCAGAGTCTGCCATATTTTGGGGTAAGTAAGGCCACTTGGGAAGCAGAGGAGACATGCGAGAAAAATCAGTGAAAGTAGTAGATGACTTTAAGCACCCAGATGACTCAGATGCAAGGCTTAGTTTTCTTCAAAGATTGTGTTCGCGCGGTAGCCGCAGCAGAACCTTAGTGCTGGGACTATGGTGTAACCTAGGTTATGTTCTGTATAGGGCCATGCGCAATGGCATTGGTGGCTGTGAAGCTTCATGACCCATAGAAATGCCAGGATATGTGGACGGCATAGGTGTGGATCTACATTCACGACACGGTGGTTTGCTTTGCGATAAAAGCCTGACGCTAAACAATATATATCCAATCAATTTCTTCATCGGCTCGGAACAGTTGGCCTGGACTATACTATGTAAAGATGGGAGGATTGCTGATGCTCTTGACAGCATTGCATGAAAACTGATGAGTTATTAGTGCCCAATAAGTATCCTATTCTTGGAATAGGTTACTTCATGATTTGGTGATCAGAAGCCTGAAATAGCTTATTTGCTTGTTCTGTTTGTTCACTAGCCATTGATCAAAGATTGTCTATTCGGAGAAAGTTTAGATAAATCTTGCTAGACTCCCTGACACGACGGTTTGACTCACATAGCATGTTCTCGCGGGATATCAGTAAGCCCCATTGGTCTTTGTAGAAGCACCCGACACGTAAAGGAGAATCAACTCGAGGCAAGTTGCACAGCCATCTTTCGTAACCGTAAGCCTGGATCCAGGGCAATGCCAGGCTGAGTTTCAGCTACAGCAGGGAAGATGTTCATGAGGCTCTGCCGCAACAATTTCACTGTGTATTCAGGCTTGGCCAGGAAGTTTGATAGAAGTGTACTTGGGCAGTTTTAAGAGGTAGTACAGGCTTCAACCAGACATCCTCATAGCCTTGAACGCCTTTAAACCTACCCCTGCCACCCCCTCCTGCCATGCTGCAGGTGGAGTTTTTCATTCTTCATTATAATCTTCATTTCGTGTTTCCCCATTGACAGCCAGTTTTGCCTGAAATTTGTGACGCGAGTGTACCTTCAGTAGCAGGAAACAGCAGCTAAATAATCGTTCAACCTGGACTTCGATATGTACTAGCGGGACATGGCCCTTTACTGTACCTTCTCGGTCGTCTGGCGTTCATAGCCTCCAACATCATTGATCAGTACTCTCCCCACTTACCGCAATGGCCATCTTATTACGTACGACACTTCTACTACTCTGCACTGCATCCAGCTTTGTCTTCGCCCAGAACGTCACCACGGAGGCCCAAGCAACAGAACGGGTGGGATGGGTTGCTAACGATACGACCCGAAGCACTTCTCAGATTATCTTCTGTTGCGTATCTATCTTCCTTGTCTGCTCCTGGGAATGTGTGCACCTGAATATACCAAGTATTGAAGAGAGCGAAGCAGGCTGGTATATTTACAGGGGCTGGCTGTATTACTGGCCCACGGCTCCTCTACGACGACTTTGGTTTCGGAGAATGGGATGGGTGGCTTTGATTGCCATTGCCCCGGAGATCGGAGTGGCAGTAGCCTTGGAAGAGCTAATGGAGGCTAGGAAAACCTTTAGGAGATATAAGCATCTTGGTTTCACCATGCCCCACGCTTTTTATGCCTGTATGGGTGGGTATCGGGTGGCCATTCCCCGAACCTTTCTCAATCAGGATGTTGACACTCGGGATGGTCCAACGTTGATGGCCGGGACTGTACAGGGAGACAACGAGAATCATCAAATTTTAGTGAAAGATACTATGGTCGAAAGGATGTTATATTATAGCCCTCAGCTGACCACCCTAGGTGAGAAATCAATATTTAACTGATTCGGAATCCGGGACACTTAGCCTGACATATTGCAGAGATACTAGATGAACTAGGAATCTTTCCGGCCACTGAGGAAGCTTGCTTACAGGACCGAGGCCTTCCTCTAATGAAGGAGGAAGACATTCATAATGTTTCGACATCAGATGCTGTTATCAAGGGGTTTGCTTGTCTTCAATGCGTATGGCTTATCAGTTTGGACATCACGCGTGCGGCTGCGGGTCTGCCCATCAGTGAGCTTGAGCTGATGACACTGGCCTTTATTTTCTGTGCGCTGATAATGTACGGCTTGTGGTGGTATAAGCCGTTCGGAGTCCAACGTGCCACCCTTATACTCCCTTCCAACCAGGAAAAAGCAAGTATTGTGCAAGATAGGCTGGGTCCACCGGGCGCTGAGGGGAGAAGTCAGGGAATAGGTACTGTGGTTGAAACCTGGCTGGATTTGCCTCGTTGCTTCTTATTTGATCCTTTCGACTGGAAAAGAAGCGAGTATGATGAGCCAAGATCCATAATCTGCAACCTCACCTCTCTGGTATTCTCTGGTTTCCATCTTGTTGCCTGGAACTGGGAATTTCCATCAGACACGACCCGCATGCTCTGGCGCATCTTTAGTCTGACTGCAACAGGAGCCCCCTTGGTCCTGATGAGTATTTCAGGAATCTTGCTTGTTTACTATACGACGGGCTCCAGGGTGAGATATAGGGCGGCTCTGAAGGTGGTGATGTATGGGATGAGTATCATCTATACCATCTCACGAGTCGGCTTGATTATTTTGGTTTTTTATTGTTTCTCTTCGATGCCGGCCGCTGTCTACAAGACAGAGCAATGGTGTCATTTCTTTCCCCATTTTGCTTAACATAGTATCGAGAAAGATAGATTCAGACAACCAGCTCCATTCAAATCGAGACATCGACTAAGGCATAAGTCCAGCTTCATAGAGGTCCTCGTATCTCATTTGCCTGATGGCCGTTATTGTACAAAATAGTAGTAGTAGTAGTAGTAGTAGTAGTAGTAGTAGTAGTAGTAGTAGTAGTCCACTGGGATCATCGGGCTGGATGGTCCGTGCTACAGGCCCACCAATCAGTTACTAAGCGAAACCCCAAGATTGGTCAAATTCATCATCATTTGCAGAACAACTCATCTTCGAGGGATTGAGTATATTGTAGCGCACTCATCTGGCGTGGCCTGACTCTACTCCGTACATTAGTGGTCAATTACCAGAGCGTGATTTGGACGGTGGTGGCCATTGAAGAGCCTGGTGTTTAGGAGTGTACTCTGTAGAACAACGACCCTCTGGGTATAAGGCAACCAATTGTGTAAGCATTATATGCAGATTGCTTGTGTAACATTCTCAGTTGGATGCCCAATTACTCCAATGTTTGGCACTACTGGATTATTCAAATCAATTACAGACAGTGGGCATCATCATCACATACCGGAATGGGATAAAGGGAGAACAAAGAAAGTTATGTAAGCCATGAGTGGGTTGTTCTCCAGTTTTAGTATGTTTATCTTCAGGGTCCGAACGTCATCGACGCCTGTCTCAACTTTCTGCCAGATCGGAGAGAGACAGAGAGAGACAGAGAGAGAGAGATTGCAGGGCAAAACTCTGCCCGTGCATCAGCCTTACAAAATAAAATATCTTGGTATTTTAAAACTTTCAGTTCCACCGCCAATCAGGGCCTGCTTGCCTCGTCCGAAAACTTACGATTCCGCTAACGATGGACTTATCTTAGCCCAACAGCCACCGCTCCTTGCGCTAGCAATCGTGTCTCGCAAATCGCTCAACCACAACTGTGCTTCCTTTTTTTCCCCCAATCTTACCTCGCCGCTGAAGTCGCCATCCCTTATGGCGTTTTCTGCGACATTATAGCGTGCATTGTCTGTTTGATTCGATCGTGCTTTTCACCCCGGGTTTCTCCGAATCAACATGACGGATCTCAATCCGCAGGGCGGACACCTCGAACACCGCTCTTTGCGGGACTGGCTTGCGGGCTTCTTCCGAGCACCTCTGTCAAACAGCTCTGCAGATCCTCCGCCTGAACGGGTTCCCGAGACCTTAGAACCGAACGATAGAACTCGCTTGTTGAAATTGGACGATGGTCAAGGAGGTCCCGCATACGGTACGAGAGATGGTTTGTCGACGCCGCAGGTTGACGGTGGACCTGAAGGACATATTCGGAATGGGAATGGAAACCCAACATTTGTACAAGGACCGGAGAACCTGCCTCCCAGGACTGGGTCAGGTCTGGCGTGGCCTGTGAAGAACCATAAGACGATGTAGGTTTGGAATATACAGTCTCTCGGCTTTGGATTCAGGACGAAACAACTGATTGAGATACAGGTACCTCTCATACTACATCCCGTTCTTCAACTGGATCACACAATATCGCTGGTCTTTCCTCCGAGGCGACTTGATCGCAGCCTTGACAATCGCATCAATCTACATTCCCATGGCGCTATCTTTGGCTTCAAACCTCGCCCACGCGCCAGCAATCAACGGCCTGTACTCATTCGTTTTCATGCCACTGCTCTATGCAATCCTGGGAAGCAGTCCTCTGCTCGTTGTTGGTCCGGAAGCAGCTGGGTCACTATTGACGGGAACAATTGTCAAATCTAGCGTCAAACAAGGCCACTCGCAGGAGGACGATGAGGCCGCAAGCGCAATGGTCGTAGGCATAGCCACTGCCATGGCAGGAGCCATGATACTAGTCGCTGGACTGACTAGGCTGGGTTTCCTGGATAATGTACTCAGTCGACCTTTTCTGAGAGGTTTCATCACTGCCATTGGCTTTGTCATCTTTGTTGACCAACTCATCCCTGAGGTTGGATTGGCAGACCTGGCCAAAGAGGCCGGTGTCAGCCATGGCAGCACAGTGCAGAAGCTTGTCTTCTTCGCTGAGAATATCAAGAACTGTCATGGTCTTACAGCTGCTGTATCCTTCGGTAGCTTTGCAATAATCATGCTTTTTCGGTATGTACCAAGACCCCACCAAGCCCATAAAGGCGATACATCATTGCTGACCCTGTGCCCACAGAACAATCAAAAAAGCACTCGAACCACGATACCCCCAGGTCGTCTACTTTCCTGACCGTATCCTCGTTGTGATTCTCTCTGCCATCCTGACCTGGCGTCTTGGATGGTACGAGCAGGGGCTGGAAGTTCTAGGCTCAGTCCAGAACACTGCCACTGGGCTCTTCGCATTCAGGTGGCCCTTCCAACTCAAACATTTGAAACATGTGCGCACCGCTATGAGCACCTCCTTCATCATTGCTATTCTTGGCTTCTTCGAGTCCTCAGTTGCCGCCAAGGGCCTCGGGGAGAGACGAGACGGTGTCCAAGGCATGTCAGTCAGTGCAAACAGGGAGATGGTTGCTCTAGGCGTTGCTAATGTGGTTGGGGGCTGCTTTATGGCTCTCCCTGCCTTTGGCGGATACGGACGGAGCAAAGTCAACGCTTCTACGGGAGCACGCTCTCCTATGAGCAGCATATTCCTCAGTGTTATCACTTTCATTGTTATTATGGTGCTCTTGCCATATTTATACTATCTTCCTGTGAGTTTTTTTTCTCCAATCCCCGAGTATTACTGGGTAAGACATGTGCTGATATCCATCACAGAAAGCTGTACTATGCTCTACGATATCGGTCGTCGCATACAGTCTTATAGAGGAATGTCCCCACGACGTCGCCTTCTTCATCCGGCTGCGTGGTTGGACAGAGCTTGCATTGATGCTTCTCATCTTCGTCTCCACTATATTTTACTCGCTGGAGTTGGGTATCGCGCTTGGCATTGGGCTCTCAATTCTGATCCTGATCCGTCACTCCACCCAGCCTCGCATCCAGATTCTCGGGAAAATAGCTGGGACATCCGACCAATACGACAACGCCGAAATGCACTCAGAGAACGTGGAGCTCATTGACGGCGCCCTTGTTGTCAAGATCCCCGAGCCGCTCACCTTCGCCAACACTGGCGATCTCAAGAATCGCTTGCGCCGTCTAGAGTTCTACGGCTCCAATCGCGCACATCCATCCCTCCCACGGTTGCGGCCCCCAGAGTCGAACAAGAACGTGATCTTCGACGTTCACGGTGTCACGAGCATCGATGGCTCCGGTACGCAGGTCCTCTCCGAGATTGTGAACGATTACATCAATCTCGGAGTAAGCGTTTACTTCTGTCGCCTTTCGAATCGCAGCGTCTTCCGCATGTTCGAAAGAAGCGGCATAGTCGACCGATGCGGAGGCATGTCTCATTTTGTCCCTGGAGTTGATGAGGCGCTTCGGCTCGCTGAATCCGAAGGCCGTGCATCGGAACCTTGAAGGTTTAAATCCAAGTGAAGCCCGGCGCTTCTCTCATATAGGTGTGCTACCTGGTCATGATCCGAACCTGTAAACGATTCACGACATTGCACGATACAAGACAGACGTTTAGAATGTATAGTCCCAGCATCCGTTAGATATGTTGTTGGTAGCATTTGAAATCAGAATCATCAGCGGTTTTCTTCGATATTCGCTTGTTCATGCAGATCCTCGTAGCAATCAGGGTTTCTGGTTCTCATCCTCACTCATCTCAGCTCTGCGCAATATATCGGAAAGCAACACCTCACAAGCACGTAATGCAAGATGATTGTTCCGACCAGCAGTGGTATTCGCATCACCGTTGTCGCCAGCTGGTGTCGATGCAACCAGCTTTAGCTTCCCATCTCCACCGAGCACGAAACCCCCACAGGCGATCCGCGCAAGACGCACATGATCTTGTCCCTTGAGGGTGGGCTCCGCATTCCCACCGGTCAAATCAAACTTCATCGCCAAATGCTCCTCCAGGTATGCACTAAGCACAGCCAGAACGTCCGACTCACTTCCATCACCGTTATTTCCAGCATGAAGGAACCCGCCCAACGACTCTCGTGGCACCGTGATGTTCAAAGTACGTAAATCCGGCGCAGCAAGGGCAGGGAACGATAGCGTGAGGTGAAGCTCTTTGACAATCTCGACTGCGTTCACAGTCCCGGATCCATCTTCCAAGTTCAATGTGTTTATATATGTGTTCAAGGCTGTGCCTATAAATCGCGAAGGAAGACGAAGCGGAGAACAGTACGTGTCGAAGGTCGAAGAAAGAAAGGAGACGAAAGTTTGTCGGAGAGGAGCCGGAAAGCGGGTTAGAAGGAGCGGTAGGTGCGTAGCATGTGTTTGGGTCTGAGAGCGAGTTCGGGTGCGAGGTTTCGAAACGGTTTCGGTTTGAATTGCAGGGAGAGAGGACAAGCTAAGAAGAGCTGCTTTGTATGTTGCGTTCTCGTACTCTAGGTTCACGAGGATTCCACTTCCATGTTGGGAAGGCCTATGTAAGGCTGGTGCTGAGCGTTGAGTCCGCGCTCGGGATCGAGGTCCGTTCGACGCTTGAGACTCATTGTCAGGGTCGCGTTCGAGTTCAATGTCTGAGAATGAGAGACTGGGTATGGGTTCCCAGGTGCAGGATTGCAGCGCGCCGGTTCGGGAGAGGGTGTCGTCGTCGGTTGTGGGCAGTGGACCGGTGGATTGGAGGGCAATCGGGAAGGAGGCTGCGGTTACTTGATCGCGTAGTCGGGTCGCGTAGAACTTCAGAGCCGCGGGGTTGTTGACAAGGCTGTCAAAGTCTCTTCCGTGGTGGAGGGGGGAGAGATGGTGGAGTGTCCATGAGGTGTTTAGTAGGCTTGTTTGCGTCATTGTGGTATCGTGAGGCTGGTTGAAGGTGTTTTATGCATGCGAAGGGATGGTATATCACATTTATCACATATGGTGTTAGTATAGCACAATTGGAAGAGATGCTCCCTTGGAGCTTGTCGATCAGTAAATGATGCGGCAGCTGTTTACTTAGTCGGGAGAGCAGAATGCCCGCGGCGCGACTATCTCTCTAATCGATGCATCTTATCAAACAAACAATACAAACATCTCACTCCCAGAAAGGAGCCTAGGGCATAGGGCTAGCTTACATGGGACTGAGGAATGCATTCTTGTTACAGATTGATGGACCGATACCAAGGTAATAGAAATCTCCATTCATTTGTAGTAGCCGCTGCTAATATTGTTATGTCAAAAGAGTAACACCCAAACGAGCAAAGAGCTCATGCCATGAAGATGGATATATTCTTCGCCATGGAGTACACCAAAACCCCTATGAAACGCCTCGCCTTGTGAATGCAAAGAATGCAATGCTTGCTAAACCGACAGAATGCATTATGCACGCCATCCATCTGAAATTCGACAGTCTTGGCAGCTGAATAGGACAGGCAACCCTGTCCAAACCATGACGCGCTCTGCATGATGCGGCGCCGCCTTTCTTAAAGCCAATTCCTCCTTCACAACATCGAACCAGACATCTTCCACGGAACCATGCAAATGCACGTTCGGGGCATTCTGGAAGACCAACATGTTGATGTCGTCCTTTTCATTTAGGGTGATATCGTTATGAAAATTGTGCATGAAGTCCTTTCGCTGCATCCGCTGATTGCCGCCATCTCCGATTTCAGCGGAGAAGTACTCCACTATTCGGAGGAATGGCGACACTGTAAGCAAGGATCCAATCCAACTGTCATCCGAAACTGTAGGCTCATCTGGTGGTACAGTATACCGCAAGTATGAGACTAGAAGTTGCATGCAGTGATGCGTGGCTATGAGGGTAGGGGTGTCAGTAAAAGGAGGTGATCTGATTATCTTTACTTGCAAGTCCCGGTACATGGCTCTACGGATGTGTGGGGGTACAGGAACTGGCAAGCGTCCAGCTTCCCAGTCACGCAGAAGAACATTAGTCTGCTCTCGCCTGGCAAGAGCATAGGTCTCAAGGAAGTATAGAGTATAATACCTGTATGAGGGGAATGCGTTAGAGATGCACTAAAGAGGACGACTGAGAGGCCAATACTTACATGAGCGGAGCGAGATGAAACCATAAGCGCGCAGTCGTCCTTTGCACGAAGACGCAGCGCTCGGCTTTGGAGGTAAACATGGATTTCATGAACGCCGGTTCGCTGTGCACAAACCGATCCATAACACGGTCCGCGAGGTAGCAGCAAAGTCTTGTACAAAGCGTCTGCCGGCGACGCAGGCCGGATATATACTTGAAAGTGTATATGTGGCCACCCTTAGCGCTCTTCGCGGGTGGAAACAGGTCGGATAGCAACACTGCATCATCCTCCGGATTCCGAGTATATGTCCTTTCGCTATCTATCGGGGAGGGGAGTGTTCCATGGCGACGTTGACGGAGGTATTGCCGGGTGATCCATTGTTCCTGCGAGTTAAGCAGTAGATAGAATGATTTGCAGACAAGTTTTAATGGCAGAAAGTCCGTGACACCGCAGTGGGCGAATATCTTGATCTGAATCTCGACTGGGAGGAGATCCCAGGGGGAAGACGTCGGAACTAGCTCCACACTATAAATGTACAACACGTAGGTTAGCGATGGACATGCCTTACGCTTTGAGCATAGAACACGGGATGCGATGAGGGGCACACGACGTACACTGACGAGGACACTGATGATGAGCCTGCAGCATGCTTGGACAGATTATTCTTCTTGGCATCCGACTTCCTTCCTCTGTAATTGATGACAGCGCGCGCCTTCTTTGCCTGTAGCACCAAGTTGTGGAACGAACTCATCGTCAATCTCCAAAAGGCATGGGGAGACCAGCTCCGGCTTGAGGAACAGGAGGGAAATGCTTGTCACCATGCAAATCCCCTGGTCAGTCTTCTCGTCGATCGATTTTAAGGGATTCTCCGCTTGCGCCTTTTCGGGTTCAGGGTAGATGACTAAGCAGGGCTGAGCAATTGTTGCTATTTTAGAAGAAACTCCAAGCATTGAAAGGTCAGATGCGGGGTTTCTGAAAAGCCCAGAATAATTGGTTGTGTACAATGGCAAGGACAAAGGGGGCGGGCGTCAAAAATGGAGCAATAGTAGTGGGAGGAAGGAGGAGTGCGCTCATCTGAAACCGAATCGGGGCTATCAGTCTGCTAATTTGCGGCTGGCTTTGCTCTCATTCTGTTTTTAATGACATTGAGCTTCTGATGTATTACACTAGGTACGAAACCTTCTAAAGCTTCCATATTTCAAGCACGCGCCAGTTTACTACGGAATGAAGTAGAATAACTAAAGTATCTGGTGAAAGTTGTGTCACGCCAATTTTGATACATTCGTTTCAATGGGGACTGCAGAACTCGACCTTACGTCATCTTAAAACAGGGGTACTCCATTCTGTACCTGCTGGATTGGTTGAAGTGCGTAGCCCGGGGCCCAGGCCATAGTGGCCTTAGGCCTGGATTCGCGACATTGTGCGACATATCACTAATTGAAACGCCCCAGAGGGCTTTGAGTATTGACGCCAAAGAACTGGCGAGACCATGAACTTGAAAAAAATGCAAAAGGGAGACATTTGCCCAATTCTCTTTTCTCTACGTCAATAATGAAGATTCCATTGTATCTTAGGAGATCTAAATGAGTTATGACGTCTACCCAAGTCAGGCGAACGCCCCTGTCTGAAAATGTGACCTCTAGAAAACAAAAATCACTTGATAGGACCAACAAAGAAAGATGGGACAAACAACCTAAAGGCAATTGAGAAGAAAGTGGCGGGGGAAAAAAAAGATGAAAAAAGATGTGCATCATCCGTGAATCGAACACGGGCCTCATCGATGGCAACGATGAATTCTACCACTAGACCAATGATGCTGTTGTATGATAACGGCTTCCAATTTTGAGTCTATTAGTAGCTGTCGCAGCTATATGTGTATCTTCTGCTTAGTTTTGCTGCGATCTTAGGCTCACAACTTTGATCAAGGGCATAGTTAGTCTAGTTGACCCTGTAGTACACCATAGTAAGACGTTGGAAAAGTCGCCTTTGTCCTAACAATTGATAGCTACACTTGTGTAAACTACACAGTAAACAAGAACATGCATTATGCATGATCTAGTGCAAGCCATCGGGGCTTCCTATCTTCCGAAGAAGCGCCAACATTCAAGGACCCGCTCTTACCAATGGGCAATTACATTGTAAGTTGAATGATTATCACTGACGCAATATGTCAATTTCGTAGGAGAGAAGGATGAGTCCGCATACTGGATCCTGAGCCGAAACTCGGGCTCAGCGTGTCTACACCAATTTCCTGTTGTGGTAATGATAACACTCCAACGGAAGTATGCGCGCCGACGGAGGTATGCAAATGACCCACCGGCTAATTTGAGGGTCCCTGGCGGAATTGCCTGATTTATCTGTGATTGACAGGCATACTTGCTGTGTAGATAGTAGTACAGTAGTCACTACGCTTGAAGTTGTTGTTGTCCTTTACATAACGACAACAGCCTATGAATGAGATACTTTCATCCAGACTACAGTAGTTCCTATGAGCTATTTACGGGTGGCCGGGTGGTGTAGTAGTAATCATCATGCATGACACTCCTACAGGCGTCTGACAGAGGTTTCTCTGGTCGAAGCTTAAGTAAATAGTGTGGTGGGTTTGATTCCCATGACTGTCGAATACTGACCATGCGAAAGAAGAGGTTTATCAATAAGATATATGCCCAGTGCCCGGGAGGAGGCTAAGTATATTCAAATAAATCTAGGGAGACTACAGACAGCTTGATCCTTATATATATCACCTCCCTTTGCTGTCTATATGCTGAGTATGGTGAGAATTTTGTAGATTTCTATCTCTCCGAGGGGTTATTCTTTATAATCTTTACACCCATACATAGATCAGCCTACAAAACTGGGAAGGATAGGATTATAGTCCCATACTAGAACGTACATGAAGACATACCGCCCGTATCTAGTTAGATAGACAATTGCTCGCGCGTTTTAGGGAAGGAATCTCTCTTCTTCTGCTTGTAAGCAACTCAGCAAGAGCACCCTGGCCGTGCTGAGTTCGAGTATAAGTTCCTCTGTCTCTCTATGAGCTACTTAATTTATGAATCAGGTGTAAGAGACGATTCTCGGAAGTATGGTAACATGGTGATTGGCCTCCCTATCGATCGCCCAATGTCGGGACAGTTGAGCCTTGGCCCACAATATGCAAAGGAAGCACTGCCTCAGTGCGCCCGATTACTTGGCGCTAAATACGTGGTGGGGGGCCGTGAGCCCTTATTCTGCCCATAAGAGCCTCACTGTAGATCGACGGAGGTGCCAAAAAATTGTCACAAGCTCTTTGTCTATCGGATCTTTTATGCCGAGCAGAAGTATAGCGCAAGTAGGGCGCATAATATATTTTACGGGTCAAGAGTGATGTTGTCATCTCCTTGTGTAACGGTAAGCACCACCATTGTATTTGGGGTGATTGCACAGCACAAACCTAATCCTTCGCCCGCTGATCTCAACACGAGATCGCCGACCGAAGTGTCGGAGAGGGCTGTGAGCTTTAGAGCCATGGGTCAACCCGGCGGGATATTGGTCACTAGAAAACAGATGGAAAGACCGAAGAGCTCACGTGGATGTTGACAAGACCGTACTACGATGCCGGGGCAACGACAGGGAGAGAAAGGTATGCTTGCCAGGTGATCAAAGCACATTGAATTTAATTGAGTGGTCCCATCCATATGCTGCCCTATGGTGCTAGTAACCCCAATCCTCAGTATGGTTGGTGGAAGGAACTTGTGTGGTTCGCCTGCTTGCCGCATAGCCGTCTTCGTCTTCTAGAATGATGTAATTTGCATGATTAGCAGCGTAGCGTCGAAATATCAGAGGTGAGTTCGAATTCTTAGCGCGTTTAGTACTTCCTCTCTGGCACGCGCCTTTCGGTCTCGGGCACAGTCCAAGACATTGGCGCAGATTGGTCCGTCGTTGACCGTAAGCGTGGCAGAGTCTGGGATAAGTGAGAGAATCAGGAGTATCCTCAGCGACAAAACTGCACTATATGGACGGATTGGGGCCTTCTAAATTGCTCAGCCTTGGGAGGCGGAGTAAAAGCAGAGCTCCTGAATGGTTCCAACAACAAGTAGTAAATTTACAGCTGGCGGGCGGGAAGCCTCAGGGATCAAGGACACGAGGCGTCCAGAAGGAATGGGCTAAGAAGAGGGTCCAACTTAGGAACCAAGCAGCCAAGACGCCCCCCAAAAGGTCCCATAGGACCAAAACTAGCGACCCACAGCCACCGCTGCGGAGAACATGTGAGTTGAGTTCACAGTAGATGTAGGATGTGAGTAGTAGTTCATTGTGTTAGCTACTACCCTACGGGAAGCCTGCCGTCGAGTGGTTGAGTCGTGAAACTAAGGTTGCAGCTGGTCAGTGGTATTTAATTCCCCTCACTCCCCTCTTCCGATGTCATATTTCTAAATCTCTCTCAATCAGTTCATCATTCCGACTGCTAGTTTTTATCAATATTTGCCGTTGCAGCTGCGAACCCTTCTCAGCGCACCCTGTTTACCTCTCTCGTTGGCTTCAAATAATTGCTATTCCGTCGTCCCCTACGAGCTTAGGTTACCGTTCTAGTCCGATTACCGTTACACACTGTACACTAGTCTACGACCTGCGATTTCTCCTAGTTACCAGTAACTGAAAATGTCAGCCGAAAGAAGCGCAGATGTTAACGGCAAGGCGCCAGTCCAGCAACCTACTAACCCTGCCCGCGCACCTGGTGCGGGTCTGGTTAATGTGCAACCAGCTCGTTTGGACGATCTGCAACCCAAGTATGCGCAGCAAATCCAGCACGGTGAAGATAACCCCGATGCGCACGGATGGTACGCTTCATTCAGTAAGTTTTGACCTTGACCTATATTACACCGTCAAAGCTCTTTTGGTCTAACGGACCTTTGTCGCTATTAGTTCACGGACTTGGTGAATGTCTTGGTTGCCTGGGTGCCATTCCATGCTGTTTCTGCTGCCCAAACCCCTTCAAACCAGTCGCGCAGGGTGAAGTCGGCCTGATCACGAGATTCGGAAGGTTCGTGAACCCCCACGACGATCACTCTAGAATATATATCCTGATTGATGTCCTTCCAGATTCGAACGTTCCGTCGATCCCGGTCTGGTCAAAGTGAACCCACTGAGCGAGCATCTTACAGCGGTGGATGTTAAGATCCAGATCGTCGAAGTGCCCCGTCAGAGCTGCATGACCAAGGACAATGTCAACCTGAACCTCAGTTCCGTGATCTACTACCAGATCGTTTCTCCCCACAAAGCCGCATTTGGTATTTCCAATGTCCGCCAGGCACTGGTGGAGCGTACTCAGACTACACTGCGTCATGTCATCGGCGCAAGAGTTCTGCAGGACGTTATTGAACGCCGTGAAGAGATCGCTCAGTCGACTTCAGAGATAATCGAGGACGTTGCTGGTGGATGGGGTGTCCAGGTTGAGTCCATGCTCATCAAGGACATCATCTTTAGCGAAGACTTGCAGGACTCTCTTTCTATGGCTGCGCAGTCGAAGCGTATCGGTGAAAGTAAGGTTATTGCTGCTCGTGCTGAAGTCGAGTCGGCCAAATTGATGCGTCAGGTAAATATTCCATCTCATCAAAGTACTCGACATGAGCTAACTTTCCATCTTTAGGCCGCTGATATCTTGTCTTCTGCACCTGCGATGCAAATCCGCTATCTCGAGGCGATGCAAGCCATGGCTAAGACAGCCAACAGCAAAGTCATCTTTTTGCCGGCAATGAACCAGACTGTGCAGCAGCAAATGGCTGCGGCAGAGAATGCTGGTGAAGGCCCTAGTCGATACCAACAGCCTGATGATGGATTCCAGCGTGCAATGAATGCGCGCGTGGTCGAAGACATCTAGGTGCGGTGTGCCACATGATTTGATGGCTTGATAGCGCTGGAGAGGACCATTGCCTGGTTTCTGATGAGAATATGCTAATGACGCTGAACAATATTTATGTATTTGGAGACACCACAAGGCCGGATAGCCTTGTGTCTTTCCACTCACTTGTCCCCCATTCTTGCTTGGGGTCCTATCTGGCTTTGACGATACCCACATTCTTTTGTTACATGCTTGTGTATTAAACGGGACGATTCTGCCTCTAATTCAATAATAACATTACCTTATGATTTCCCTCGTAATTGAAAGAGACTAGTGTGAAGGTATTGGTTTATTTGACCATCAATAGCTGTGTGTTTCTGCCCAGTCGCTTTGAGCAATATATGTATCTATCGCGGCAGATAAGCAGTAGATACTGCCGAGGGCGGTGTGCCTGGCTTCATCTCAACAGTCAGTGGCCGAAAGTCGTAGACAAGCATGACCTTGTTGCTAGCTATCTGACGACTCACTGCATTGTGCCTTGACCTTTACCGGCGGGCTGTCGATTTATGAAATAGCGCTGAAACAGGGCGTAATTGCCCATCTGTCCTCTCGATCAAGAAGACTGCTACCGAAACAATGGCTCCTTCGCCGACCCCCAGCCCGGCTCCTACAGCTGCGAAAGTACCAAGCTCACGCCCGTCACTCGAGATGACACCAGACTTCACTGACCAGTCCTTTGATCCCGCCGAGTACCTCAACAATGCTCTTCCTGCGCTGACGCTGGCGTCATCTCAAACGAACCTCTCGCGGGGTCCTGCGGGGGCCTCTTCCCTGCCCGAACTGTCCACACAACTCCAGTCCGTCCTCTCACAAATAAACGCGCAGAATGCTCGACATTCCACAGCCCTTACACAACTTACCGATGAGATTCTACGAAGCGGAGGTCGATTAGCTTACGAAGTTGAATTGCTGCGTGGAGAGACTATTGGACTTTCGGACACGTTGACGGACGCACTACGGAGTGACATTGAGAGATTTGTCCCGGGCGCTGCGGACAATGACAAGATCGCCGGGGCGGAGGAATCGGAAGATGCTGGGGAACAGGGAGAGCGAGCGGAGACAATCACAGTGCAGGACCCTGAATATATCACCAAGCTACGCACGTTGAACCAAGTCCGGGCACGACTGGAAGAAGTGGTGCAGACCTTCGGAGATGCCATGGAATGGCCCCTCCCGCCATCGGAGACGTCTATAACATCGTCATTTATTTCGGTGTCGGCGCCGGAACCGGGGCCTGAGAGCCACAGTCGCGAGGAGAAGGGCCAAGAGGTGGCTAAGAAGCTGCGAAAGGAAGTAACGGAGCTTTTAGATAGCAACGGTGGCGGGCAGGAGGGGATTGAAGCTGCCTCGCGACGTGTTGAGTCGCTACGTACATTGGCACTTGTCTGGAAGGGCACTGCGGAGGAGAAGGCCCGGACCCGGTTTGTAGACAGCCTGGCTAAGATCGTGGAGGACCGTCGCAAGGCCCTAGACAATCAGGGCCGATCCGACCAGTCCCAGCAGCCGTCCGGATCGTCTACGAAGGGACCAACAACGGGTCATCGGCGGCAAGAAAGCGAAGGCCCGGGGGGTGGCATCTTCCGCAATTTGCAACGGCTGCGAGAAGAGATATACCTGGAATGAGCCACTGCTTCTTCGAAATGTCTATATTGTTGTATTGTCGATTTATTCTGGGCCATTGATTGCATTTTGGCGGCGTTGGCATTGTACATAAGGATTGCCAGTGTGCTTCTGTGTGTCTACTATAGTACCGTGCGCTTTTCCTCAGCCCCGGAAAATTATTTGATAGGCGGGCTTTTCCCATAAAGATTCGGTAGTAGCTAACCGGCTCAACGGGCCTGGGGTTCATGCAGTTCATACTACCGTCTATCAGACGTCCTCGGAACTACGAAGTGGCTAGTCGAAGCGCCTGCTTCGTAATCGTCTGTTCTATTCATGCAATCCAAAGCCGTAGATGGAGCACGATTTGAGACGGCACTCGTCCGGGCTGCATGGCTTGTTATGGACGGGGGGAATCTAGGTCCAAAGTAGAATGGGCAATGTGGAGTCATGCATAGGGAGACGTCAGTTTACAACGTAGGCCGAACACAGGGCCGGCGATGGACTAATAAGCAAGCAATCTGAAACCACCATCCGATTCGTGCCAAGAACTGGGAGGGCACGGGCAGTATGGGATGTGCAGTCTCGATGACGCGGCCAGATCCAACGATGGCGTTTCCCGCTGAGTAACCGACTTTCGTGGGCTGAGGCGAACAACTTTCACTATGGAGGAGACTATGCACCTGAGGGTGGGATCAGTAGATCCCACAAGGAGATAAGCTTTCATGGCCCGGCTAGAGACCGACAAAAGTACTGCAGAGCAGGGGAAGAAAATAAAAAGGTAAAAAGGAAAAAGAAACAAAGATGCGGTGGGACATTAACGGGTGCAGGGAGCGATACTCGCACATCGCAATACCGACGGAGGCCAGGGCCGGGAACCAAAGGGGAAAAGCGAGGAGTCCATAATTCATGATCCATCCAGTCGATTGAAATCCGCAGGAAAGAAAAAAGAGGAGGGCAGGCCAATGACCGGACAGCTACTTTCCCCCAGTCCCTGGCCCGGTTCCACACGCCGACGTAAATCCTCACCCAAATCGGTCACTTTTCTGTTGCTGAAGTGGTCTCCCGCCCGAGTCGACCTTGAACTACTTTCCCTCCTCCTCTTCGCGTTTTATGTCCGCGTGGCATGGATCTCTTCCCCGACACTGGCTTCTTCTTCTTCTTCATCTTGTTGCTGTCGTCACCATTGACTGTTGTCCTTTCTGCCTCAGCATGGCGCCTAGCAACCCCATTGAACTCTCTTAATCCGATATCCCCCCCCCGTCAGCTTCGCTGCTCTTCCTGATCGCATGTCCCGCTCGCAGGAATGCTTATCGTTGGGAAGACCCTCTTCTACATTTGGCTAAACCCAGCGGTTCTTGTCTAGTGACCACGATCTGACGTTCAGTCGGATCGTCCGTCCACCGCTGCTGAGCAGCGGTACTCTAATCTAGTGTCCAAGCAAAGTTTCCACTTCCACTGCTTTCAGGATGTCATTCCAGGGCATCCTAGACGGCCCATGGGCCGATCATTATCACACGGCGCGCTCGTCAATGACGATGCTATGGCAGCAACAGTTTCATCCTCGCCGTCTCAGAGCTCGTCCCGTTAGGACGCTGATGATCCTGGCCGCCACATGCTTCTTCACGCTGCTGTTGCTGTCGCGATCCAGTCAAGTATGTCTACTATGCAATGTACTGTCTCAAGGAAGTGGTACTGACAAAGCGCCTCTTTCTCTAGCCACATGTTAGCTACTGGTTGAGATACCCATCATATCCCCCCTCCCGTGAGCGCCCCGAAGACTTGCCGATGGTCTTCACTTCCCCGGGTCATGTTTTGCACCGAAATGATAGTCTTCCGCATAATCTGCAAAAGTCAACCCCGTCTTTCCACCTTCTTATACCTGCATCGCAAAAGTCCGCCTCACTCTGTCGCACCTTGACGTCGTCAATGATACTGAACTACCCACCGCCCACGTTGATTAGCTATGGCAAGTCGCCTTCAACGGGGTACACAGACTACGCTGCCATGGTGGACCGCATAGCCGGCATATACAATTACCTGGCGTATAACCCGCAAATAAAGGATGAAGATCTCGTCCTTATCGTTGATTCTCAGGACGTGTTTTTCCAGTTACCCCCTGAGGTTCTGATCCAGAGGTTCCAAAATCTCCTCAGGGAGAACAATGAGAAATTGCTTCGGAAATATGGTACCGTGACCGTTGACAGGCCGTACCGTACAGGCTCGCAGGAAACGATACAGAAATACTCTCAGAGAGTCTTATTTGCAGCGAGCAAAGAATGTTTCCCTGGGCTCACCCTAGATGCAGGGTGTGTGACAGTCCCAGAATCCAGCCTGCCCCCGGACGCTTATGGGTGGAAGACGGATATCCACCCACAAGGACATCTGAATCGGCCGCGCTGGCTTAAGCCTGGCGCAGTTGTTGGCCAGGCAGCTGATCTCAAGTTGATATACGCCGAGGTTCTGCGGTTCGTGCACCAACACCGCAACGCACGGGGAGATTATCTAGCTATGACGCAAATGTTTGGTCGACAGGAATATGTGCGGGAGCTTGAGAGGCGGGATTCTGCGAATGGATTCATGGAATGGCTCTACACACTCATAGGCATCTCTGATGCTTCCAATATCACAGGAGCTACCCAACCGCGCCTCGAGTCTGGCACCCGCTATGAATATGGCATTGGAGTCGACTATGAATCCCGTCTGTTCTTCAACATGCGCAATGCCAAGATGGATGTCGAATGGCTTCACTACAATAATGTCACCAAGACTTCGGCAGTGCAGATGCAGCATGGCGTCCCTAGAGAAAAGCGCCTTTTGATCCCTTCGGATATAACGCCTGAGAGCATCGGTAACCCATTCATCCAGCCCAAATTTGGCAAGGATGATTGGCTGAACCCGCCTTTCAATGAGACGCTCGACAAACTTCCGAATCCGCGCAACCATACTTGGCACAACCTCCCGTTGATGACCAACATTCACTCGGCATCTGTACCGGCTCTGTTGCATGTCGATGGGGATCATTCTGTCCTTGACAAGTGGTGGTCAGAGATGTGGTATCAACCATGGGCTCGTGCTCTTCTCCGCAAGTACATGCGCACCCCGAATGGGTTCGACGCCGCCCAATCTTCCCTCTTAGGAGGACAAGAGTGGTGGGACATGCGCGGTGGTAGGGGAGGTCTCTGGACTGACAAGGGTGAATGGTTAGCCTACACTGAGGTTTGTGGAAGCTATGACAAAGAGCTATTCGATGATGACTTCGGTCCCTTTGGCAAAGAAAGTGGCGAAGACGCTGACGAGCCGGTTTACAACCGATTCGGAAACGTCATCAAGGGTAAAGAAAAGCCAGGCATTTGGTGATCTGTCTCCAAGACTGGTTCTTGAGAAAAACTTACCGCCTGCCAATTTACCTTTGGTGACATGGCTGGCGTGGGCCTTACTATTTATCCACAAATGTGGTCCATTGTTCATTCTGCATATTTCATTATAGCGTGAAGCTGCAAACTGCAGCAAGAACTTGCCATCAGCTATGGCCGTGCATATCTACATGGTGTTTGGGGTTCATGACTTATCGATTTTGAGCGAAGTGGATCTGATGTGATGCTTTTGCATATGTGATGGGCCTTACCCTCCTTGCTTTGCTGGTTTCATTGCAGTCAGGCGTAAAGGCTAGTTGTTCTATTGTATGATATTCCTTCTTGAGTCGGGATGCCGGAGAGTATCTACGGGATACTTCATTATATACCAGGGTCTGTATAGAATAGATAGAATATGCTACAATTCGTTAGTACTATCACATGCACGTAAGTAATAATCCACATAGAAATAACTACCAAGTTTAGTAGTTAATAGCCATAGTTCATGGTATATATATAGTACGGTCCGCACAAAAAAAAATCTATCCCTCCTCATCCATCCCCTCCCCCTCCGAACCCTTCATCCCCGACCCCAACGTCTCCCGAATAATCGCCAAAACATTATTCACATCCTCATTACTCAATCTCTCCTCGCGCTCCTCAATCACCGTATCCAACAGCGCCAATGCCCCGTAATCTTCTTCTGGTATTTCCCCTTCCCCTCCCTGTCCTTCCTCGGCCCCATCCACCTCCATCATCCCATTCGTATCCTCTCCACCATTAACTTGCTGTTCCGCATTCTCATCATCATATTCTTCTTCTTCTTCCCCACCTTCACCCGCCTCTTCACCATCCTCTCCTTCCGTCGCGGGTGCATGTAACCCCACCCCCAGATTCACGATCATCAGCACCTCACCCTTGGTGAGCCCGTAGGGCTGTAACCTGGTGACGAGCTCCCGGAGCGCATGGTCGAGTGGCGTGGGGGCGTTGATCTGGGATGGAGGGATGGCTGTTGTTGTGGTCGACTGTGCCTGAGCTTGTATTTGAGCGGGGGTGAGGTTCGTGTATTTGGGGTAGTTGAGGAGATGGGGGGAGAGTCGGGTGACGTAGTTGTGGATCTGAAAGTTTTGATTAAGAGTCAGCTTTTCTGGTTTGTGCATGTATGTATGTTTGATGCAAGAAAGAGGGTGTACTCCGCAGCTGGGTGGTGCGTAGCTCGGGACCGTCTAAGTAGCCAGGCAATGTATCCAGCCCCGCATAGCTACTCGACAGAGAAACACATAGGTTGTGGATATCAATTCAATAAAGGGATGCGCACCTCCTTAACAACAGTATTGTGGTCTCGTAGATCCGGACTGGGAACCCAGTTTCTGGAGTTCGGCGGCGGGTTCGGTGGTCGCCGTGGAGGATTGGCCGTTAAATAGGCCAGGACCTCTATGTTGGTGAGGGTGGCGGATTGGGGATCGACGATCTGTTTTTCGCTACTTAGTATAATACTTTATGATCAGGGCCATTGTATCAGAATTTACCCTCATTGTGATGGTCTAATTGTGCAGATTGTGGTGATATTGGCCGATTGATAGGTGGATAATGCGACGCGGGAAAAAAAGTGCTGGAAATGCGGGGCGGAGAAGGAATTGGGCTGATTCTGCCGGGCAATCATCAGCGGTGAGAGAGTTGGCATATTGTAAATAGTAAAGAGTGATATTGGTGCAATTAATCAAGTCTCTCGAATGAGATAGGAATTAGAACTAGGTAAATCAATTGCCTCACGCCATGTACACGCTCTTCTCCACTGGTCTTGGTTGAACATTTCGACAGGCCTCAAACGCGTACTTATTGCCCCAGTCCATGGCTTCTTTCTCTAGTGATTTGATGTCAACTCCATTTAGCACACCCATCTGCTCCTGTAGATCCCTTAACACATCCAGTAGCCACGTCCGGCATGTTCTGCCTTCGTTGTCATTCAGATGTCCGTCGTACGTTCGGCAAACACGGTCTAAAGTCTCCTGCGCTGAGGTAGTGGACGGTATGGTTGCAATCTGAATCAGTCCCACAAGGAGGAAGGCTTTCAGGATGCCGGTGCCTGATTCGGGACCATGTCCGGGAATCCAACCGTTGCCTTCGTTGGTGATATGGTACTTGATGCCGCTGTTGACGCGGTGGTGGTAGAGCGCCCAGTGGTAATCGTTGGGCTTAGGAGGATCATCACGAATGAAGAGCACAATGTAGAGCGCATTGGGATCCATTTTGGGATTTAGAGCAGCACAGAAAACACTGCGGAGATCAAACTGGATTGGGATAGGATGGATTACACCGGATCCATGATGCTATGGAAGTGGACATACCATATGCAGGGGGTTAGCGGCTGGCTTGCTGCAGGCACGTGCAGGTGCCTGCAGGCAGTAAATGCAATGCAACCACTTCACCTCTTATCTATACTCATTACCGCGCTCAGATGGCACCACCACTATCTTTAATTGAGGTGCCGGATGCACATGAGAGTTGACTGCTTTCTCAACTATGATCTATTGAATATTGGCGGTTAAACCTTCACATTCAAATTAAGCTGAAACTAGGCTAGGTGAGTATGCATGAGATAAGGGGGGAAAGCTTAGCCAGACCAGCATGTTGTTCGGGCAGGATCCGGACTACTGGCTAGCTTTGTTTAACATTAAGTCGCCGGCACTAATGCTAGGGCTGACTGCGTCGATACAACAGAGCTGACTGCAAGTACAGACGTCCAGATAAGCTAGACAGGAAAAAAAGTCAATCGGTAGATTTGAATCATGAGAGTCCTGTGCCTGTCCACCATCCGTGTCGTCCGGCCTGTTTCGCGTGCTCGACGACCACTGCTATATTGATCAATGCCGTACGGCCCGGTGCAAGCGAGCCATGAACCCTGAACCAACTTCCAGAACAGAGATGTCTACCGAGTTGGCAAGTGGGACAGCGAGACCCGGCTTGGACGGTGAATAATCATTTGTCAACCCTCACTCATCTGTTTTCGCCTATTCAACCGCCAAGTTTTTCAACCGAATTTTATTAAGATATCCACTTCCATATTGTGCACCAAAGGCTCTCATATCCACTCTCCCCTAGAAACCTGGCTTTGTCAGGCTTTTGAAATCCGTCTTCTTCGCGCTAGAAGCGGCTGGCGCTTTCACGGGGTCCACTGAACCCAAAGTTCGGTTGCCAATGATAAGGCAATGTCGCCGCTGGTTGTCTTCGCCTACCCACCTCATCGGTTCACCTGTGCAATAATGGCATCTACAACGATCAGATAACAGCAAATGAGGAAACGATCGTCATCGGGAGGCGGTCCACTGAAACGAGAATATTCTTCGACATACAGACTCAGGCGACATTTTCGAGTAATTGAGGGACCTGGGTAGTGGGACTTGCGAGTACATCGGAGGGATTTGGTACGGAGCTAGCGGAAGAGAGCCAAATTGGCTACTCTTATGACATGATCGGGTTCATTTTCCTGAGGAGCTAGCAAGTTATTGACTAAGTGGAAACGAAGAAGGCAACTTGGTGCGTGCCAACAAAAAGCGTTTTTCCGGGACCTTCGCGGACCCTATGGAAATATAAAGGGACCTGCCCGTTTCACCATGACTGGATGAGAATCTCTATCCTCACCCAAAATCATTCTCACCATGAAATCCTTCCTGCTTGCAGGCCTCCTTGCCACTGGCTCTGCTCTTGGGGCCGTGGCCTCTCCCCGTGTCCACGCATCGCCGAAGGGTAGTTCGTATGACTACATCATCGTGGGTGGTGGACCGTCTGGTATCATTACTGCTGAACGCTTGATCGAGGCCAACAAGACCGTGTTGCTCTTGGAGAGAGGTTATGGACCTACCGTGGCCACTGGATCCAACGAAACCCTCGTCTGGAACAAAACCTTGACTGCGGTTGACCTGCCTGGACTGTCTGCCGACATTGGTGCCCTGCCTCAGTGGGAGGAATACCTCTGCTCTGATGTCGCCGGTTATGCCGGGTGTGTGCTGGGTGGTGGTGTGACCTTGAACTACATGGTCTTCGTTCACCCGCCGGACCGTGACTTTAACGATAAGTGGCCCAAGGGATGGAAATGGGACGACGTGAAGCCTGCTGCAGACAGGCTCTATGAGCGCAACCCCGGAACCATCTTGCCCTCCGCCGATGGCAAGCGCTACGACCAGGGTCTCTACACCGTCCTCTCCAACTTCTTCAACAAGATCGGCTGGAAGTCCGTTGACATGATTGCCGAGCCCAACGAGAAGCACGAGGTCTACAGCTACCCTGCCTGGAACATCAAGGACCAGATGCGTGCTGGTCCCGTCCGCACCTACCTGCCCTTGGCTGAGAAGAGCAAGAACTTCAACCTCCGTCTCGGCACCAAGGTGCTTCGCCTCCTGCGCGCCGGCAGCCAAGTGACTGGTGTGGAGGTCGAGAACTCTTTCGGCCGCCGGGAGAACATCACTCTGGGCCACAACGGAAGAGTCGTCCTCTCTGCCGGTGCTCTCTCCACTCCTCGTATCCTCTTCAACTCCGGCATCGGACCCAGCTCTCAGATTGAGATCGCCCAGCAGAGCGGCGTGATCGTCCCCCCCAAGAAGGACTGGATCAACCTTCCCGTCGGTATCGGTGCTAAGGACCACCCTATCTTCTCTATCATCTTGAAGACCAACGGCACCAGCTATGGCCTTCCCGACTACGACGCCATCGTGAACGGCTCCGATGTCTCTGACATCAGCCTTTACGCCCAGGGCAGCGGTCTCCTCACCCAAGGAAAGCACCGTATGATCTTCTTCACCTCCAACGTCGTCGACGGCCAGACGCGCTACTACCAGGGCTCCTGTGCTCCCTCCGGCACCAACGAGGTCACCATCACCGCCTACATGACCCACGGTCTCACCTCTTCCGGTGTGCTCGGCCTGGACACTGATGGCTCCACCGTCTGGGACAAGTCTCCCTACCTCACGACTGCCGGTGATCGCGCTGCCGCCACTGCTTTCCTCCAGCAGATCGTCGGAGAATTGACCGCCCCCTCTACCGGATTCCAGCTGGAGACTTACACCAACGTCTCCGCCATCCTCGGCAGCGTCAGCCCTGGTATGCACTACACCACCTCGGCCAAGATTGGCACGGACGATGGCCGCTACAACAACGGCACCTCGGTCGTTGACCTCAACACCAAGGTCTATGGTACTGACAACCTGGTATGTACATCCCCATCCACACTGCTGCCCTGTTGCTCATTGAGATTTCGCTTTTGCTGACTTTTATCTTGTACAGTTCATCGTCGATGGCAGTATCCACCCTGACCTTCCTACCGGTAACATCCAGGCTACTATCATGGTTGTTGCCGAGGCTGCTGTTGCTAAGATCCTTGCTCTGCACTGATTTTGCCATCGCTACCATGTTTCATAGAGCCTAGCTCCTGCGAGCTGTGGCATGAATTCTTCCATTGTATAACTAAGTTCATGAGATAGAATAACCTTAATGTTGATCGATAATGATGATGATCAGTCAATGGAGCTTTGTCATTTCTGTATACTTTCTTTCCCTACTTACGACTAATCGTGACTAAATTAATAGCGTGTAGCGTAGGAAAGATAGACAGTAGCCGGTTTGCCCTTCAATTGCCTCTGTAAATGGTGGAGAAGTTAAGTAGTGAGATGAGGGGAATTCATCCAACGTGAGGGTCAGAAATAGGAGTTAGTGTTTTGTTTGTAGCGTCGCCTACTCCGCTTGTTGTGCAGGAAAGAAAGAAGTCATTTTCTTTCTCTGAGGCTCAACCGAATCATTGCATACTAAAGATGAGAAGAAAAAGGACTTTAAAATCTTGCTGGCCTCGAACCACAGAGGCTACCAAGGGACCTCTACTATATGTAAATAAGACAAACCTCTAATGGAGTTGACTGTGTTGCAGGTGTTATGGGCCAGTAGTCATGGTCATTTATCAGTAAAGAGTACGTACAAGTCTAGCTGCAGAAAGGTTGGTCGATATAACATCAACCATTGCAACTACATACATTACAACTACCATGGGAAAATCCAACTCAGAAAGAACATTATTTCTGGAACTTGAACTGCCTTATACCAACAAGCACCTCTGCGCCAGGGGATGATAGTAAGATCCATCCATCAAATGCCACCCAAACATATAATCTTCAAGCAAAATAGCAACAGAGATAGAGAGAAAAAGAGGAAAAAGAGAAGAAATTCGGCCCACATGGTGTGATATCATACAGAAATTTGAAGCATTCCCATCAGGTGTGTTGATTGTGAAACTTTTTTGTTTGAGGACTTCATTCGAATTTACTCCTCACCCTTCTTCTTCTTCTTCTTTTTCTTCTCAGAGTTGTCGACTTCGCCGTCGTCTGACCGCTTGCGCTTCTTCTCCTCACCCTTGGCCGACTTCTTGGACTCCTTCTTGGCCTTCTTGATGTCCTTCTTGCTGACCGCGCTGGGGTTGCCCTCAGCGTCGAACTGGATTTCTCCACGCTCAAGCTTGCGCTTGTACCGCTTGAGGCTCAGACCGGCCTTCTCGGCCATCTTCTCGAGCTCAGAGTCCTTGCTCTTCTTGGACTTCTTGTCGGTCTCCTCGTCGGACGAGTCAGACTCCTCGTCGGAGTCAGCATCGGCCATCTCCTCGTCCTGAACCTCCTCTACGAGCTTCTTGCTCTTGCTCTTCTTAGCGGAAGCGGGCTCGTCGCCCGTAACAGCATCAGCATCGGCGTTGTATTTGCGGGCTTCGTTGATCTCGAACTTCTGGGCCTGAGGAGCGCCGTTGGGGGCAATGGCGGTACCACGAGGCTTGAGGGGCTTGCCCTCCATGGCGGCAAGCTTACGCTCGAGGTTGTAGCGGGCTTCCGTACCGAGAGCAGCCTTGTCCTCCTCGGTGGCATCGTCGTCCCACTCAGCGAGAGCATCCACACGCAGACCAAGGGAAGCCTTGGCAGCCAGAACTCTGGCCATCTTACCCTTGTTCTTGCCGGTGGCCTGGCCGATCAGGGAAGCGTGGTAGATCAGACCGTACTTGGGAGTGTCGTGCTTAGTCTTAAGAGCACGGAACAGGGCCTTCTCGGCACCCAGAATCTGGATAGTACTGGCAGGGCTCTTGGACAGGTTGGTCAAGCTACCAGCGTGGGCGATAAGACGGGCACCGACCAGATCACCGACGAGGGCAGTCAGGTTGGGGGCGATGGCGTTCATACGGGCGGTAAGGTAGCCAGCCAGTTGTTGACGGTACTCAGCGAAGCCAACGACCTGCTCGGCCAGAGCTTGAATGTGTTCCAGATCCTCCTGGCTGATCTCGGTACCCATGGAGCGGTCCGCAGCAGCCTTGACGGCACCCTCAATCTCCTCGGGGAGGATCTCAGCGAGATCGGAAGACTCCCAGTTGGTGCGCATGCCCATCTTGAGGACGAGTCTGGCGTAGGCGATGTTGTCGTTCAGGATCTTCGCCAGCTCAGGGAAGTGCCATCCGTACCATTCCTTCACACGCATGGCGTAGTTGTTGAGCTCCTTGTCCAGGTCGTCAAGCAGACCAATGGCCTGCACAATCATGGTGTCGATCTTGTCGGGGGAGAACTTGAGCTTGTGTCTAGCGAGAGAGTGCGACAGACCAAGGGACATGGTGGACATGTCCTGAGGGAGAAGGCCGGGGATGAGGGTGGGCAGGTGTTCACGAATGGCACGGAAGACATCGGTGGTGGAAGAGTCGGCCACCAGCTCGATGGAGAGACCGGGGAGCTTGCCAATGGCATTGCCTATATCAATTCCAGTCAGTCACACGAAAATTTTATCCTCAATTTCCCGCACAAGTTTGCGCCACATACCGAGCTTGGGGTCGGCGACAGCCAGAGAAACCTTCTTCTCATCCTTGACTTCGTCCAAAAGGCTGGCCAGGCGAGGAGTGACCTTTCCTTCGACGAGGGAAGCAACCTCCTCCAGGGCGGTAGCAGCGCTGTCGAACTTCTGGAAGCTCTTCAACTTCAGACTACAATTGCGGCGGTTAGCCGGGGTCCAGACGCGGTGGGGGAAAATTTTTGCTTTTGAGACACCACGCGCAGATAATGGACAATCGGGGGTGAATAAAGTAAACGATGCATGAGAATGCACTTACAGGTTAGAAACACCCTCTGCGGTGGAAGCCTCAGTAGCCAGATCATCTCTCTTCAACAGCTTCTTGTCCTTGGCCTTGAGCAGGGCATAGCCCGCACTGGTTTCCGTAAGGATAAAGAGCGTCATGGTGCACGGCCTCGACTTCTAGCTGCAATAAAAAAGACAGAGGAACAGCTAGAGGTGAGAAGGGAAAAGAAAAGGCCGGGGGGTGGGAGGGAATTGGCGTGCTGGACGGGATGGACTGAAATCCGCTGGGAATATTTTTTAACCTCAAGAAACTAAAAAGTGAAAAAAGCGAAAAGCGCCATCCGAGTGTGGCTGGTGGTGCCGCCGCCGTGGCTGGTGCAGTGCTCAGATTATGTAAGCCCCACGGGATGCCGATGCGTCGACGAGTGGTCGTCAGTCTATCAACTGCGGAGAGCTTGTAAGTGGACATCTGGACTTCTGCCCATCTGCTAGCCCACCATGGAGGGTCTTTTTTTCAACGTCAACAGCGGGTATGTCTGTTTCACTGTTGCATTTTGTATTTCTTTCCCTTCAGGTCGCTGATTGAACGTTCCCAGTTATATCGAGGGTATTGTCCGTGGTTATCGGAACAGCCTCCTAACCGGCCAACACTACTCCAACCTGACCCAATGCGAGACGATTGATGGTCCGTTGATCTGCACCTGCTCTCTTACTCCCTTGATAATTCTAACATTACGTTGCTTCTATCAGATGTCAAACTGCAGCTTGCCCCCGCCTATGGCGACTTCCTCGCCTCCCTCCCTCCCAACCCTTCTACCTCTGCCCTTGCGGGCAAGATGACGGATAAGCTGGTCGCTGAGTTCCGCTACCTCCTCGCGCAGGCCACGGGGTCGACCGCCAAATTCTTGCAATACCTTACGTACGGGTACATGATCGACAACATCGCACTGCTCATCACCGGTACTCTGCACGAACGTGACACTCGCGAGCTCCTCGAGCGATGCCACCCCCTAGGCTGGTTCGAGACGCTGCCTGTTCTTTGCGTCGCCACGAACATCGAAGAACTCTACAACTCTGTGCTGGTTGAGACGCCGCTGGCCGGTTACTTCAAGAGCAGTCTGAGCCATCAGGACCTGGATGAACTGAACATTGAAATCGTGCGCAACACGCTCTATAAGAACTACTTGGAGGACTTCCACCAGTTCGTCACCACACACCCTGATTTCAAGGGCACTCCCACGCAAGAGGTCATGTCCGAGATCCTGCAGTTCGAGGCAGACCGTCGTGCCATCAACATCACTCTGAACTCGTTTGGAACGGAGCTGTCGAAGCAAGAGCGGAAGAAGCTGTACCCGGAGTTTGGCAAGCTGTATCCAGAGGGATCGCTGATGCTTTCGCGCGCTGATGATATTGAATCCGTGGCTCTGGCCGTGAGCATTTCTGCGGACTACAAGGCGTTCTTTGATGCTGTTGGTCTCACGCAGGGTGGTGGTGGCCTAGGTGGCATGGGTGGCTCGGATGGAAAGAGTCTGGAGGACCTGTTCTACCAGAAGGAGATGGAGCTGAGCAAGGTTGTGTTCACACGGCAGTTCACCCCGGCCGTGGTGTACGCATGGATGAGACTGAAGGAGCAGGTGAGTTACCGTTTCTCACAAGAACAATCTAACATCTACTAACAATGGATCGCAGGAAATCCGTAACGTCACATGGATTGCCGAGTGCATTGCCCAAAACCAGAAGGAGAGAATTGGAAACTTCATTTCCGTTTTCTAGATACCATCTCTTTGTTGTTACCCCATCATTGTCCTTTCTCTCTTGAACTATCCGCCAAAATATGTACTCTTTTCCCCGCACCCGTTGCACGTGTGACTTTAGGGCGCCTTTGTTTCCTCCCATATCCGCTGTGTCTAGTTAGTACCCAGTCCCTGTAATGAGCGCATAAATCCGCCCAGCATGTCCATGCTAGTTGTTTTGGCTCTTCGATCTTTTCTATCCTTGACCCCACGGCGTTTTGGGATTTTCGCTTCTTGTGATATAGTATATAGATAACGCCGACATTATCTACCCTGAGATTGTGGTTGTTATTGTTGTGGTATTATGAGTAGAATAAGAACAGACGACATTGATGCTAGAGTAGCCAGCATTTCTCGAATGTATTTGTTCATGGACATGGACATGTGCTAAGCTCTGAGCCAATCTGTCTACAGAAGTTATCCAGACAGTCGCGATCCAAAGTGGAAAACCCAAAATTAAGGGCGACACACAAGGTGTCAGAATAACGAGGCCCCGAGATTCTCATACAGCATTAAACGTGTGAAACATGAGCGAAGTCATGAGAAGATGGATCCAGGGAGTCATAACTGTGCATTGGGAACACATTGAGCGTGTCTTTATCCGTTCCTCTCAGGCTCCGTTGAGTAGGTTTCAGAAAAAGTGATAGATGGTATGCGATGGTATGCTTATGGAAACCAAAGTAGTATAGCAAATGTCAAAGACAATATAAAGAAAATTCATCAAGATATAACCTCAATTCGTCACTCCTTTTTTCAAAAGGTGTCATCTATCCCTGCCATGGGAAAGAAAAGTCGCATGCAATAAAATCAATGATTTGGTTGGTTAGTCGTACTGGAAAAGAGTACTGATACTCTCACCGTGGTGGACACGGCGGATAGCCTACAGTTCGTTAGCTATGCTTCAGGGGCTGGAGCTCCGACGAACTTACCTCAGCGAAAACGTGACCGACTTCCAAAACCTCCAACTTGGGGCATCTGCGCAAGTGGTCTGCCTGGTCAACGCTGTTTGTAACAACCACCTTATCGAGAGCGCTAGCATTGATCCGATCAATGGCATCTCCACTCAAGATTCCGTGGGTGACCAGAGCATAAACCTGTGCAGCTCCTTCCTTCTTGAGGAGCTTCGCCGCTCGGGTAATGGTGTTTGACGTGTCCGCCAGGTCGTCAATCAAGATCGCCGTCCGATCCTTAACATCTCCCACCAGCATCATGGTAGCGTTCTGTCGATCCGTTATACGGGTAGGACGACGTTCCTGAAAGTGGTTAGTATCTCCATGTAAAGAAGTCAGCAGGCCGAATACTAACCTTGTGGATAAGGGCGAATTCAACACCCATGCCATCGGCAATCGCCGTAGCACGCTTCGCGCCACCAGCATCGGGACTGACGATCACGGCCTGCTTGTAGTTGGGGATGTTCCGCTGGATGTAGCTCTTGAGGAGTGGGCGGCCGTACAGGTTGTCAACCGGAATGTCGAAGAATCCCTGGTACTGAGGGTCATGGAGATCCATGGTGATAATGTGGTCTGCACCAGCGCAGGTGAGCAGGTCCGCGACCAAGGTACCGGCCTGAGCCACCCACTGCTTGTAGCCGGGGCGGGGTTGGAAGTTGTTGATCTTCTCGTCGGCACCGTTGAGTGCGAACCTGTTACCTTCAGACTGCAGGGACTCCATGGTATCGCTGCGGGGAAGACCATTGACCGGGCGTTGCTTCTTCACAGGGCTGCCATTGCTGATATCTTCCAATTGAGCCTTGGCCAGGCTCTTCTGCAGGTTATCGACGCCGTTCAGACCGTTCAGAAGACCTCCAGTTTCGGACTTCCCAGGAAGTGGGGTAGGCGGGGTACTTTCAAAGGTGTAGTTATTGCCTTGCCTCCCCGCAAGGGATGACTTGACCAAAGGAGCTCCGGTCTTGTTGTAGGGAATGTCACTCTGACGCGAGTACGGGAAAAGCGGGAGGACCGCAGTGACTCTCTTGGCGGAGGCGGTCTTGCAAGCCGAGATGGTAATCAGAAGCTCCATGAGGAGATCATTTACCTTTCCACCACCGGACTGAATGATATAGACATCCTTTCCGCGGACGGATTCCTTGATCTCCACTCGGGTCTCACCCACGGAGAATTTCGACAGCAGAACATCTGCCGGCGGGATGCCCAGCACGTTGCAGATGGTCTGAGTCAATTGCGGGTGGGAAGTGCCCCCGATAACAACGATGTTCCGGACCATATTGGACTGTTCTTCAGACTTGAAAGGCTGTGGGAAGCTGGGAGGATAGAGAGTCACAGGAGAGGATGACCGATTCGGAAGCGGGGACAAAGGAGGAAAATCTGGTAAAACGGCGGATCTGGAGGGGCGGGAGGAATGGTGAGATTAGCACGATAAAAGACGAGCTTGGAGATAGCAAAAGAAGAATAAGTAATCTCGTGGCGAGGACAGACAGGCAACTACCTCATGGCGGGGATTCAGGAACGGGGTCCAAGCGAATGTATGGGGAAGACATTGAAACGGAGAGATCGAAGTCGTGTGAGTCCGCCATAGAGACGACCGAAAAAAAAAATGCCTCTCCCGCGAGTGGAACCGGCGTTGCTGCAGCCTCGGGTGTCTGCCGTTATGAGCCTCAGGCTGCAACTTGCCCTATCGGGCTAGGAATGTCTGGTCGCCATCGACGCATTCAACGGCCCCGCAGCCACACTAAAAATGACCCGGACTTGTTCTCCAGCCTTGTCCTTCCTGGAACCTGGGGATGCTCAAGTAATAGTCGATCGAGGGAATGAAGGGGGTGATGCACACCACCATTCAAGCAGTCAACATTTGGTAGGTCGAGAAACAACGCAGTCGTTATTTTCCCTGTTTGCAAGAAAATTGAAAGATAGCAAAAAAAAGAAAAAAGAATTCAACTTTAGCCTTGTCCGTTACAGATGGCAGCTGGCGCATTACACCAAGATGAGTAGTCTCCATTTGCCGGTAGGTACATGGAAACTAAATATGATAGGAAAAAATATCCCAGAAGCAACAAGGAAACAGAAAAGGCTGGATTTCCATTCAGTCCTCCGTATTCCCATCGCTCAGGCCGAGATACCCAGATGTAGGCAACCCGGAAGCCTGGAGTCTCACATAACAACAGAAGCCGTTTATTGGCTTGTTCAAGCTACCTGTTGATTGTCTGGTCAGCAACACATCTCCTCATGAGGTGCTCCGAGCTCGGTATGTGATTGAGCTTCATTCGAAGGGTTGGGGGGGAATTTGCTCACAGATCTACTTGTTTGGGATGGCCATACTCACATGGTCACCGGATGAACAGCGGCAAGACTATCAAGCTAATTGTAAAAACTGGTAGTTAGCAAGTTTGTATGTTCATGTCAGTCGTAGTGTGTAAGTTGGTTGTTGAAATGCAGATGAAGACCGAGAGCAAGAGTTTGTAGTCTCTTCGTGGGCCAGCTGTCACTGTTCTGCTGAGCACTGTTTAATTTTGTTGCTACCCCTTAAAACCCCACTCTTTCTCATCAAAGACATCTCTGAAGCGGAGAGAGACTAACCTGTTTTTGACCCATGGAATGTGATCCCTGCTCATCTATACCAAGATTCTCATGTTTCACTTCTTTTGGAGGGCCGGCCATGGGACTCCAGCTCTTGTCACCAAAGCACTCCTCTGGGAGCCTGGTCCCGGAACGTTACAACGGCCACTGATAAGGCAACGAAGTTGGGCAATGCGTAGGACAAGCGTCTAAGATTAGGAGATGCAACAATAAACACGTGACGCCGTATCGCAGAGGCCCGACGATGGAGGTGAGACACCTAAGCCGTAAGGGGACTAGACTGAAGAACGCCGATATCCCGCGGAGAGAGAGTCCCGAAGCTACATGCCAGACATTATGGCTTCAATGTTTGGAAACTTCTGCGTGTCTCTCAATTAGCGCGCATCAATGGGATATTTCTACCAGAATTGAACATCAATATCGCCTCAAATGCCGAGTCGCCTTATTTTACGGCGTCCGTCTCCGACGACCGTCTCCTTCACGGTTTCCAATGCCTCCAGACGCACGAGCACGCCAGCAAAGGCCTTCTTCTACCTACAAATTTTGTTGCGCGCAGTCATCTTTTTCTGCGTGTTCCTCCTTGATGCTGCGAAGTTCCGCCGTACATTTTTTATGGAAGATGGCTCATGGATACGTTGGACAACAATCTGGTCGAGTGCGCTGGGGATATCCGTCTGTCGCATCGCGGATGCGTACAGCTCTGCGGTGGTAGTTTTGGCCAGCGCAATAGTTTTCTACGGTGTTTTCAGGAAGGGATACACAGGTTCGCCCAGACAATCTCCAGAGACAGGGATAGATTTGATACTGACTGCGCTTTGCTCCAAAACAGAAGAGTCGCTCCTGGTTATACGCGGTCTCGGTATTCAGACGTCTACCTCCTCCCAGACCTACCTGTCAAAGGCTTCGACGAGGTTCATACCCACTACACAGATTCAGGATATCGTGATACATGAAGCTTTCAAGGGATTTGAGGTTAGGTTCTACCTTGCAGTAATCGTTGAAGGTGAAAGCGAAGTGGTTGTGGTGTTTCCGGTGAGTACCTACCCGTAGGACCTGCCATGTCGGTTTTCTAATGCGAGCCAGAAATTGTTACCAAATCGGCAAATACTAGAGGAGGTCTGGAGGGGTTCACGGAGCTGTTTGTATGATTCGAAGTCTTAATGGAGCCCAGCTTCACGTCTTGAGAGGAATCAATAACTTTCTGCTTGAGAGGTGGGCCATCTTGCACATATATTCGAGAAGTGAGTATATACAATCTTCTGTCTACTGTTCCATTTTGGTGGCCTTTGCGCCATTCTCCATCTTGCGCTGCTTTGCCGCCAGCCACCTCGCATTCTGGACTTCCACGAGCTCCGTCTTTCGCTTCTGCATGACTGGAACATAGTACCCGCCGGTTCTGGCTTCATTAGACCCCACAAAGATTTTCTTACCCCGGTTCTTTCTCTCCCAGATTGGCTCGACTCCATCACCAATGGTAAGACTCTTGTCGCCCTGACTGACGGCCAAGTCTAGTAATGCGCCAGCCAAGATTTCCTCCATCTTGCGCTGCCTCCAAACGGACCAGAGCTCCTCTACGATTCCTCCAAGACCAAACTTTCCACCCCCCTTGCCGAGGTGAGACTTGATCTGTCGAACGTCGCCCGCATAAACCCAATCCAAGCTATCAGCACGGCTGCCGCTCTTCTTATCGGGGTAGATGCAGTCCCAAAGCACCAAGGGGGCATCGGAAGCCATTTCATAGGTTGGCTTTCGCGGGTTCTTAGTCACGTCAAGGAGATCCTGTACGATGGAGGGTTCCTCGAGCCCCTGACCGACAAGAAAAAGGACATTGACCATGTGTCGGACCTGATGCCACAGGAAAGCAGAACCCTCCAGATGGAAGACATATACCTGCGCTGCTGTTGGCAGAGGTGCCGCTGAAGACTCTGCGATTTCATCCGCACCCGAGGCTGGTCTAGCCTGGAATTCTGGCTGAGTCACATAGCCCAGGGGGTTGGTGCGAGCATCGAGAAGCTCAATGTCAGCACGGAAGATGTCTCGGTAGAAAGACTCGATCTGTTTCGTCACGTCCAATTTACAGAAGTTCCGGAAGTCGTGTGTACCTTCGAAATATTTTGCAGCTTTGCGCATCGCTTCAATGTCCAACCAACCCTCTCTCAGCTTCGGAGGCTTGCCTGATCCATCTCGCGGCACAAAGCCCGAAGCACCCGGCGTAGGAGAAAAGGCCGGCTGCGTGAAGAAATACTTGTAATGGCGCTCCCCGCAAGAAAAGCGGGCATCGAACCCCTCGGGAGGACGTGGGCACCATGCCAATACACGAATATCTTCAGGAAGCACCTTGTTCAACATGCTCACGTAGGGTAGCTCATCTTTAACGTCATCCCAGCCATCGTCGGCCGACGCATTGGCCTCGTCCGTATTCTGCATGGTGGTATCGGCATTCTCGTCCGACTGAACGACCTCGTTGCGCTTCGGTCGTGCACTCCGCACTCTAATTCCAATCACCTGCCCAAAGGCACTGACACCCCGATCCGTACGCCCAGCTTTGGAATATTCACATCCATCCCAATTGATATAGTACGGCTTGGTCTCTCTCGGCGCATAGCTCTCCACAAACTCATCACCAGTTGTATCGGTCGGGAAAATCAACCGGGTCTTCCGTAAAGCCTTGTACATCTCCTCCTCAATCGTAGGTAGCGGCGTGGCATTCCCGTTTGCATGCTCAAGCCCGTTGTACCGCTGTCCAAGATAGGCGAACTTCAACGCGATGAACCGTGTATTATATCTCGAGGGATCGATCTCCCTGCGCGGTTTCGGGGGCTTTGGCGGCTTCACCTGTTTCTTCTTCTCCGCTCCCGCTGCAGGAGATGAAGGCTCCTTCTGGTTCACTTTCCCATCACTAGGTGCACTCTTGGCTGCGTCTTTGGCCGCGTCCTCGGGCTGCTTCGCAGGGGGTGTAGCATACTCCGCGGTGCGGGAGTGTAACTGGCGTTCTAATTCAGTGATTCGGGCGACGAGCCTCGAAGTAGTCCATGTCGAGTAGTCGGCTTCGTTGGTAGGGACTTGTTGGTCCTCGGCCATGTTCCCGGACATGGTACTTGTAGGTTGGGAATCGACTTGGGCGTGCGAGCGGGACAGGGATCGGAATGTGCGCCTCGTTGTTGAGGGTGTACGCTGTGCTGGTGTGCGACTCAAGAAAGAACAAAGGTTTCCTTGGAACCTTCGCATCCCTATGAGCACGTTGTGTGTGTGTCCCACCCTGCTGGGTTGCCGCGGAGGGGAGATTTTTGCGGCAAAAATTTAGACTTCTGATAGTACTATTGGTGGTGATTGTGTAATGGAAGCGTATGGTATTGTTACATGAGTGGTCGTGGCAAGCTTTATTGGGTATCTTTTGTATTGCATGGTAAGGTGGCAGGTAGCATGGCTTTCATGTTTTTGTTATCCGTTATTTGCATAGTAGTAACAAGTCGATCTCTCTGGTTTTATCTGAAACGTCTTCTTTCCAGAGGAGATTCGAGGGGTCTTGGTTGGAAAGGCTGGAGCTAAAGCACATGGCTGCAGTTAGGTTCCGCTTTATATCCGCAGATTATCATGAACGTTGCATACTCAATCGAACCCTGCTTTTATACCATTAAGCGTACTATGCGACACACTAGATGTCTGTGAATCGACGCCAATATATATCTCCTTGTCTGATATAAAGTCCAGAGTGTATCAGAAAATCGCATCCAATGGCAGGAAACAACCTCCCACAGGATGAACAGACAGTGACTATTCTGCTCCTCGGAGACCAGGGATGTGGTAAAACAACATTTCTATCGTAAGTGCAACAGCCTTGTAGCATGCGCTGCCTATTCCTCATAGTACTTTCATTTACTAACAATCTATCAGGAGCTTGAAGTCCAATCTTCATAGACACCAAGGACAGACACCTAGTCAAGGGAATATTGAGGAAACCCTTCTACGGGACAGTGACCAGCCATTTATCTACGAAATCCGCTTCTCAAAGAAGTCATTCAAACTTGAAGTATATGACACCGCAAGTCCCAACCAACATTGGTCTACCTTGCAGCCTGATGTTATACTTCTGGCATTTGATATCTCGAATAGAGATACCTTGAATAATCTTCGCAATGTAGGACATACTCCATGTTTTACATGTTGTCGTGCCTATCAATACCGACTTACATGCTATAGTGGCGAAATGATATCACTAGGTACTTCCAGAATGGCTATGGTGAACGCATACCCATTATGTTGATTGGGTTGAAGAGAGATCTTAGGGTGGAATGTGAGGGGATTATATATCCTCAAGAGGTGAGTAGATCCTCCCAATCATCGGGATCGATTGTTCAAGTCTATCTGTGCTGTACGCAGGATCCGAGCTGACTGATATCATGTATAGTCGTATCGGATTGCGCAGGAACTCCGATGTGATCGGTATGCGGAGTGCTCTGCTGTCACTGGGGAACTCTTACGAGAGACGTTTGAAGATATTGCGCGGCTTGCTGGAATGACGACTACGGCGGCTGGAGGCCAAACTGCTGGCGCTTGTGTTATTCTTTAGTATATTTGATACCCTTATTGAGATTGTGGATCAATCGTGTTTAGATATGTGATAGGTTTAGTCGATTTAGTTGGCTTAGAATAATGGTATATAATGCCTAACCGTTCCTATCGTCTTGGTTGATACGTGACGACATCGGCACCACGGGTATCAGCATGGGCTTCTACGCATTCTTTCTGACCTACGTCTACTGTTGACTACTAGAGACCACACTTATACATGGAGAACAATGGTAGCTAGCATCACTTTTCGATTACGGCTATGATAAACATACAGGGAGAAACCAAGGTAACGATTAAGTCCACCTTGTGAAATTGACAGCACAGGGCTTTCCCCCAGAAGCTCACTGAGGCAAGAGAACAACTGGATATCTTTCCCTCATAAGCGCCAGTCAATCATTGACAATGCAATTCCTCCCCGATGCACCATAAGCGGAACGTGAAAACGGACTGCAGAAGGAGACTTCGCTGTAGCATACCACGAAAGAAGAAGTAGGAAGATGATGTTTTGAAGTAGTGAAGCTCCCGTTGATTCTTTTCCTCTTTTTTCTTCTTTGTCTTTTTTTGGAATACCTGAACTGAAACTAGGATAGACACGACAAGGGATTTTTTGTTCTTTCATTGCAAGGAACCGCCGGAACGACGTTCCTTGATGATTAAGGGGTCCTCGTCACCCTCAACCAATCGCCATTGTTTCGTCAATCCTCGTTGCGAAGTCCAGATGTTTACCACTTAGCCTCGGTGGGCTGGGCCTCAGCCCAGCTCTCACCAGCAGGAGCGGCAGAGCTGGCAGCCCAGTCGCCACCCTCAGCCTCCCAGCTGGCAGCACCAGCAGCAGCGCTAGCAGCAGCGAAAGCAGTGCCAGGAACACCGGCACCGGCACCGGCAACATCCCAGTTGTCACCAGCGAAGCCGGACTCGATGGCACCAGCACCGACCTCCTCAGCGCTGGCAACCTTCTCCTCGACGACCTCCTTGTTCTCCTCAGCCTCGGGGTCACGGTAGAAGTACAGGTCGACAACGACGTCCCAGTCAACCTCACGGGAAGCGAGGGTACCACGGAGGCGGAGGACCTCACGGGCAAGGAGCCACCAGACGAGACCGATGGCGTGGCGACCCTTGTTGTTGGTGGGGATGGCAACGTCGACGAAGTCGGTGGGGGAGTCAGTGTCGCAAAGGGCAATGACGGGGATGTTGACGTAGCTGGCCTCCTTGATGGCCTGGGCGTCGGTGCGAGGGTCGGTGACGATGATCAGGCGGGGCTCCTTGAAAGAGCGGGTGATGTAGTTGGTGAAGTTACCGGGGGTGAAACGACCAGCAATGGCGGTAGCACCGGTGTGGGAGGCGAACTTCAGGACAGCACGCTGGCCGTAGGGACGAGCGGAGATGACACAGATGTCGGCCGGGTTGTCGATGGCGGCGATGATACGGGCAGCGAGGAGGATCTTCTCCCTATAAGTTCGCGCGGCGTTAGGCAAAGATTCTAGAGAACATGCGCACATTAGATTGCCTGATAAACATACCAGGTCTTGCCAATGTTGATGACATTGACACCGTCGGGGCGAGTCTTCCAGAGGTAAGGCTCCATGTGAGACTGGAGGTTCTTGGACCCGAGGTGGCACTGAGCTGCGAGGAGCATCTCAATGTCCTGGGAGGTGGGGTTGAAGATCGGGGGGAGCTGAGAGGGGGCCATGGTGGGCGATTGATATTGCAAAGATCGATTTGAGTATATCAATCGTCTGGCACTTGTCGTGGTGGTGGTGACGGGGAGACGAACGCGAAGCTGAACTTTTGGCACCGCGCTTGAGATGGTCGATGAATTTCGCTTGCCCTTTGTGAATTTTAGGGCTAGGGTTACCTTGGAAGAGCCTCCGATCCGCCCGGGATATCACGTGCAACTCCAGGTCCCGATGCGGACTAGCGCAATTCGGGGCCTCGAGATTTTGGAGACTTCCAATCTGAGTCCGCGGCCTTTGATGCGAAGGCGCCCGGAAGTGCTATTTGTTAATCGTTGCTGTCACTCCCTCCCCAGCTCGTGAGAATGCCTCCCCGCATTCTACTTCAGCCCTCCCTGAGGGCCCTCACTGGTAAGTACTGTCTTGCTGCCTCCCCCTTCTGATTCACGCCGAGTAACTGACCGGGTTGTCGTCATTCCAGGCCCTTCCTCCGTGCAGCTTCCCTTTGCCGCATTGTCGCTCAACCCGGCCAAAACCTCCGTGAGAGCTGGGTCTACAGAGTCCCGAGAGCGCAGACGCCATGACCCTTTCCTAATGGCGCAGTCTCGCCAACGCAAGGCCGCCAACATCTCTCGCCAGAAAGCCCTGGCCAAAGAGCGCGAAGGGTCTGTCGGCGACCCCGTCCAAAGTGAACCGACGCCCTTCATCCAGGAACTTAGAAAGACGCAAGCGACTTTGCAGGACACAGACCTCAATTACTTCGTCACACCGGATGGTCTCAATGAGGCCTTGGAATACTCGAAGAACCTGACATCACCGATTCGGAACCCGGATCGCGACACTGCTGATCCTCAGCTCGAGAAAGAAGCCGCCGAAAAGCACCTTCAAGAACATCGGAATGCACAGGAAGCCATCCGTCGTATTGTCAGTGTCGCCAACGGAAACACAAAGGACCACATGCGTCTTCATATTCAGAAATGCATTGAGACCTTTGGCCGGCATAAGACCGACAGCGAATTGCCTCTCAAGCCTTCTGGCGTATCGCATGACTCTGCGACTGTTCATCTTGAAAAAACTCCCCGGGTTGGCCCGGATACTGGCTCTCCGGAAGTGCAGGTTGCTATTCTCACGGCAAAGATCATGAACTTGTCTAGACATCTCCAGACGACGAAAAAGGACCGACACAACAAGCGTAACCTGCGTCTACTTGTTCACAAGAGACAGAAGTTGCTTCGCTACTTGCGGAGGAAGGAGAGAGGTGGCCCCAGGTGGCAGAATCTGATGGAGAAGCTGGGTCTCTCGGAAGCTGCCTGGAAGGGTGAGATCTCCATGTAAATTAGCTCTTTGGCGCTTGTATTCTACATATTTTCTTTTCTTTGTATTTCCCCTGCTTAAGCTTAATCTCAGCGTGTAACCTTATGTATCGATCAATGGGCCCTTCCTATTTCATAGTGTGTATGACAAAGAACCTGTGGGTACTTCATGCCCATTGTTCATACTTCACCACTTCTGTGTTGTGATGCGCTGTAAAAAGGTCTGTTGTATGGCTTTTGTGATCCTTCTTGCGCCAAACCCTGAAGTGCCTCATTGGCATTTTTCACTCGTTTATTATAGATCTTATCGTTCCCATTCAGATGATACAAGTAGTTGTAGGAGTAGCAGGGTGTTACTACAGCCTACTAGTAGTACTGAGTACTCTTGAAGTTGGCCAAGGGCGGCAACAGCAGTCATTGGGCGAAATCCCCACCGCCTGGTGTTCTGCCGAGACGTCACCCCCCGAGTCGCAAAAATCCCGCGCAAAAGTTCCCCCAAACTTCATCTTACTATACGACGACCTTGCTCGCCGAGGTCAGTGAATATCGTCGACTGCCTCCGGGCGCTGATTTGACGCGTCATAATCAACATTACCCAGCAACCGAGGTAACATTCACTGTAAGCCAGTGTTATGTCTTTCAACGAGTCAGTATAGTTTTTATCAACCTGCCTCTTCCCCCCTCTCACTCTCTTCTCCTTCATAATTCCCATCCCTCCGTATCTTCGTCGATATCGCACTTGCGCTACCGATTTACATTGCTTTGATCTCTCATTTGCACGATTCTTTATCCCACCGGATTATCTTCTCTCGCAGGTGCTAACTTGCCTTACAAGTTAGATTCAACTCTCCTCCATAACGTCCCTTTGCTCCGCGTTCTTCAAGATCTCAAATCGCGACTAAGCGAGACGATCTTTCTTCTCATACCTTCCGATCAAGGTACCGCGTCGCCTCAAGATTACAGCAACCTATAGGGTAGCTGAATTGCCTTTTGTCAACCTGTCCTCACGCCTTTTTGTAAAGGTTTCTTACATTACGTTCCTGTCTTACCTCTTCTCATTACCCGCACCCTTCTAGTCACTCAGTTTGTTGGTGGCTTTGTCTCAGATTGCTGGATTTCACCAGCCTGAATTGAACACCTTTTGCTTTCACCTTCATCACAGTCAAGATGCGTACTCGTTCACAGCAAGCTTCGCCCGGTGGCTTCGTGTCACTCGAGGAAAATGCCCCACGTCGGACCAGGTCTGCGAGGAATGCTGCGCACCAGGAACCTGCAACGTCAGAGCAACCCCCGACCCGTGCAAAGTCTCAGCGCGCACCTAAGAAGACGAATACCACTACCACAAAAAAGCCCACAACCAAGACCCAGACACGGAAAGCTACTACAACGAAGCGCACGACGCGCCAGTCGACACGCAAAACCGACAACCCCATTTCAGACGAAGATACCCAGCCCACCCATACAGAGGAAGATCTCGCCACAGATACTACGGCTGCAGAGATGACTACCCCCAGGGAGGACCCGGAAATTGTCGATCCAACACCCGCAGCATCTGAGAACGAAAACGCTGATTGTGAGTACATTCCCTGTGTTTCTCACCCCCCTATGGTCCCCCAATCCCCCAAGAAGTCCCAGGAGATCGATTGTTTTGATGGCCCGGATCCCCGGGGTATCAGGGCTGCCTCGTGTCTCGAATCCTTCATCGACGAGCTAAGTAGTGTCGGCTCGCCTCTCTCTGAGAGGTCGAAGACGCCATCCTGGACGTCGAAGGATGAGACCGAGGCAGCCCTGGCACCGCGTCCCGCGCAGGAGTCGGGCGCCACCAACTTTGAGACATCGGCAACCACAAAGAGAGTCTCACTCCCGACTCCTGCCGCGGAAGAGCGCACCTTTGAGCCACCTGCGGAACCAACCGTGGCGGAGCCAAGGGGAGTCACCGTCGTGACATCCCCTGAGCAGTTCAACACTGCCTCATTGGCTTCCGCTGCGGGCTCCGGAGGAGTGGTGGTCGTCGAGGACGAGCGGGTGGGCGCACTTATTGCGTCCTTTGCCAGATTGTCCTTGGATGATCTCGCGCCTCGCTCGTCCAATGAAGCGGCTGCCACTCTGAGGGAGTCGACTACCGCGTCGTTCGGAGAGCCTGTTGAGCCCGCCCGCGTCACTCGCCGAAGCCTTCGCGCTTCTCGACAAGAGTGGATTCGGGACTGGGCTCAACAGGTCCCTTCCACGGGCTTCTTTCATCCCATCACAGGGCAGCTCGTGGAAGGGCCGTCGGCGTCGGTTGAGTTGGCGGGGGATCTCGCGTCCAACCGTGAGCCCCCGACCCATTGGTTTGGGGTCCTGGACTACATCCTGCGAAGGCGACGCCGTGAGGTTCAAGTGATGTCGCCGCTGCAGGAAGAATCGCAGAGTAGTCCCGGCCCCGGCTCAGGGGTTGTTGCTCTCAACGCGGTGGCTCCCAGGGAAATCCGGGCCAAAAGGCCACAAAAGAACAAGGGGCTAACAAACCCGCCAGTGACCCGGAAGCGTGCCCGGGCAGATTCTAGCGACGAAGAGACCCAAGGCCCGCAGACGCCTGCCGCAAACAAGCGGCGTAACCTTGGCCCCCCCGGCAGCACGCCGTATCGACCCGCAACCCGGCCGCGCTCCCTTACTGCGAACATTACTCCGTATTCTGAGAGACTTCGGAGACGGCAAGCCGAAAGAGATGGCCGTATCCACTCCACCTCGCTTCGCGTATCTCAATTGCTGGCCCAGCAAGAAGCTGACCGGCGCCGGCAGGCAGCAGAGTCTTCTGCGCCCCCATGCTCTGAGCTGCCGCGTACCACCTTTGATTTCTCTCTTGATAATGCTCAGGAAACCAGTCATGATCAAGAGCAGTCGCAAAGCTTACAGGAACAGTCTTCTACGCCCGAGCCGCCGGCCACTCCGGAGCGCCAGAGTGGTTGGAACCTCCGTGGTCTGCTCAACTCCGTACCTCGCACCTTCACAAGGATCCTACCCTCTTTCAGGAGGACCCCCGAACCTACTCAAGTGCAAGGTATGTTCTCTTTTGATCTGCATTGGGTCATATAATTGATGAGAATTTAGCGCCCCCCCAACCATCTTCCGAGCGTATCGGTCGGACGCAAACCTCTCAGGCGTCCTCTAGTGTTTCTCAGAGCCAAGCACAGAGTAGCCGCAGATCCAGCGAGGAGCCACCTCAAAAGCGCCGTCGCAAGTCTTGGTCTCTCTTTGCGCAACCCTTTGATAGGTCCCTCTACCTTGGGGACATCCCTAAAAAGGATTCAGCAGCCCCGTCTTCTGCTCCGTTACTGTCTCGCCCCGTTTCCAAGCCATCAACAGAAGAAACAACACCGCAAGAATCAGCCACGCCAGACGCCCAGAAAGATGTAGGCGTAGAAGGCCAAGATTCTCTGGGGCGCGAGGCAGAAGAACAGAAGCAAAAGAAGCGGAAGCGCTCCCCGTCGCCTGACGTGATTCCCAACCCTCCAGGGTGCAGTTATGGGCTGGACTTAGATTACTTCTGCTATAGCTCTGAAAGCGAGGATGAGCAAGAAATCCCGCTGCCACGAACTGAGCCAAACAAATCTGGTCGTTTAGCCAAGACAGCTGTCCGCGGCGCCTTGCGCTCAGAGCGGCATTCGTCGAAGAAAGTCCGCTTTGATGCGAGTCCAGAAGATACCCCATCCAAACTCCGACTGCGTGCTCGTGCAACCGACCCATACCGTGGAAGACACTTCATTGGAATGGGTAATGATTCTGAGAATGCTGCCCCAGAGTCTCCCACCCCCGCTCCCCATGCCGCTGATGCGTCTTCAAGCCGCCGTCCTGGATTCGTCCCAAACGTTCAGGGAACTTTCCAGTTAGATTATGACGCCTTCTCAGACGATTCCGAATCCAGCGGGGCCTCTGCTTCAGCAAATGTCTCCGCCTCCGCACCTACCCCTGCACCTAGCTCACCCACCGCCACTCGGGATAGTATCTCCGAAAGGTATGACATATTTGTTCCTTGTTTCTCTAGACAAAGATTGGCTAACCAGCAATTCTCTTTAGTGTGCCACCTACAGAGTCCCGCCAGACTCCACGTCAAGCGGCCCCAGCCCCGTCAACTCCTGCGAAGATTGACGAAGAGGCTCTCGCCAGAGCTCGCTCACAGGCTGAGAAATACAAGCCTAAAACCCCTAGTGGCCTTCGTACTGCAAGCAGATACTCGAGTCCTATGACTGCTACACCCGACACAATCTCTGCAACTGCCATCGCACCCGCAGTCACATCAACACCTTCCACGTCCGAAACGGCACTCGCACCTGCGCCTGAGCCCGAGCAGCAGACTATTGAAGATTTTGGAGATGATGAATTTGCCCGTGAGGCTCAGTGGCTCTATGAGAATTGCCCATCTGGAGACCTCAACGACCTTGTGTGGCCTCAGCCTGTAACATACGAAGAGCAAGGTTTCAGTCCCGAGGTGATCGATCTTGTCAATGAGATTTGGGACCCCTCAACTGTCGACTATGCTTATACCAACATCTGGAAGCCTGGCCTTGACGCGTTCAGGCGCGAATTAGAATCCAGCGCATCCGAAGCTACACAAGCATGAATCGCATTTTGCGGACAAAGGTTGAAGCAATAATTGCTCTTAGCCTTTCAAGATGGAATACGCTTTGTCTTCTGAATAAGCTGTCCAATTTCAGCTCTGATAAACGATCATTGCCGGCAGCAAACTATCTCAAAGCTAGTTGTCATAGGATGGGCGTATTCCTAGCCAACTACATTTTGAGTAGTTGCAGACTTTTTTCAAAAGTAGTGTCATTTACTACCCTTTTCTAACTCGAATGTCTTATCATAGGCATCGTTCAATGAGCGGGTTGAAAGTTCAGTATTCCGGGGAGTTTTTGTTTCGCCACGTTTATCTTGTGGTCTCACAATGCATGGGCATTTGTGTATTTGAAAGTTGCATTGCTTTTTGTATCATTAGCATCTTAGCGGTTGAAAGCAACGAGGTTGCATTTATGTTCTTAGTTACACCGTCCAGTTATTCTCAATGTACCAGTTGAATTAAATCCCCATTGACTTCATCGTAGCAGAATCAAAAACTGCATAGAGATAGTATGTATAGCAATACGAGCTACTTATCCTCAACTAAAAGTAAGCAGGCCATACCCCATCGTTCAGCATTCGGCGAAGTCTGCTGCCCTTTCAAGCAGCAGCAGTAATTATTCCAGAAAGAGATAGGTCATGAGAAAGAGCGATGTTCTGATAACTCTTTGAATTCGAAAGAATCTTGAGATACGGACGTGGTATCAGAGACAATATGCCAAAATATAATGTATATACTACATGCCAATCCAATCGGACATATCCGTCAATCAATCAAACCCCTCGAACTCATCATCATCCTCCCCCCCAGTAGCTTTAGATTCCTTATCTTTAGCCGCACGCCTGAGCAATCGTTCTTCTTCATTCTTCACCCGAATCTGCTCAAGCATCTTCTCCGTCTCGAGCACCTTTTGACGCTCTTCCTCCGTCATCTTCTCCCATTTGTCCTTCTGCTGACGCGCCTGCTTGGCCTCCCGGCGCTTCAGCTTCTTATTCCGGTTGTCGAGATTCCTGCTCCACGCGACGCTCTCGCTGGAGCGCTTCTTGCCTGCAGCTTGGTCGTCCGCGACACCGTTCTCGGCATTCTCCTGTACTTGTTCCTTTCGGCGCTTCTCGCGCTGTTTGTCCTTGTATGCGTAGTTTTCCCAGTCTAGTTTCACGCCAAGCGTCCGGTCGCCTTGGAAGTTTCTCAACTCGGGCATCTTGGGAAGCTTCAGCAGACCCCATGCATTGCCTAGTCCTTCCCAGTCTAGGTCTGCGACGCGGAATATACTGCTGGCTTGGTGCTTGCTGTAGCTTCGGAACCAGCTGACGAAGGCCTTTTGGCCGCGGTCATGTAGTGCGCGGTCTGCGAGGACGGCTTTACGTGCTGTTTCGGTGGCTGCGGCGGCATCGGCATCGGTTATGGTGAGAGTGTGAGGGTACGGTGCGACGGGGGTCTTGCGGACTTCGAGGAAGTTGACGTAGTCTTCCTCGCGGCCGGGGTGGAGAAGGACCACACTTAGACCCTTGCGGCCGGCACGTCCGGCACGGCCGCATCTGTGGATGAAGGTCTTTGGGTCCGAAGGGGGGTCGATCTGTATTACGACGTCGACTGAGGGGATATCTAGTCCACGGGAAGCAACGTCGGTGGTGAGGAGAATGGCGGGGGTGTGAGAGTTGACGAAGCGGTTGAAGTTCTTTTCGCGGACGTTTGCTTGGTGTTTACCGTGCAGGGGGATCAGCTGGAAGTCATCGCCGATAATTGAAGGAAGGATTGCGGAGAGGTAGTCGACACCCGAGCATGTTGAGACGAACATGATGGTCTTTTGAGGGGCGGGCTCGAGCGAGTAGAGGATGTGTTTGATGGCAGGGAATTTGTGAGTTGGGGGAGCTGTGAGGTAGGTCATTTGCAAACTAGTATGTGTGTCAGTGATAGGACGCCTTGATGAGGTAGAAATAAGGGTACGAACCTAGCAGGTGTGCGTTTATCCTGAACACCGGAAGTGCCCTTTACCTTGACCAGGACTTTGACGGGGTTGCGCAGACCAACCCGAACAATCTGATCAACAGCTTCACTGACACTGGCACTGAACAACCCCGTGCGCCGTTGCTTGGGTAGACGGCGCAAGATGTTCTGTAGTGTATCCTTGAATCCGAGATCCAAAAGTCTGTCCGCTTCGTCCATGACAAGCATTTCGAAAGACGATTGAGGGCAGTGGACATGGGGCGAAGAGAGCAACTCCAACAGTCGTCCCGGTGTAGATACCAACAGATTGGGAGACCGCTTCAAGAAGGTACTCAAATCCTCAGCCGGGGTGGTCGAACCGCCAAGAAGGAGCTGCGGGACAACTTTGAGGGTTGATGAGGGGAATTTCTGACGAGGCGCATCATCGTCTTCATCGGAGGGTTTGAGACCGGCAGCGGATGGAGGATGGAAGGCGAGCAACGATGTCAGGACGTTGTAGATCTGCGATGCGAGTTCTCTTGAGCGCAACTGTTAGTAATGTACTGCGATGTCTTCACAGAACGACCAACCTGGTTGGAGAGATGATGATGGCTCCGACATGGTGTTTCTTGAGTGGTTCTTCCAGGCGCAAAAGCTTCTCGACAACCGGAATCAAGAAAGACAAGGTCTTTCCACTTCCTGTGACCGCTTCAACCACAACATCCTTATGCGCCATGAATAAGGGAATCGCAGAAGCCTGGACGGGGGTCATGCGGGTGAAGCCCATAGAAGCAACGGCATCCAGTACCCATTCTGACAGGGCGGGGGTCACTCCATCCCATGCTCTGGCAGAGGTGCCCGGGGGTGGTTTGGGGGCCATTGTAAGTGTACCTGTATTCTGTGGTACTTCCGAGTCACAGCCTGGTCCCAGATCAATGCCGAATTGGGTAGAAGATGTTGCGCAGATCCGCCGTAGAATCTCGATCTTTTTTTGCTGATAATTTTTCCTTATCAGAAACGCGGCGATTAGATACCGGAGGCGGTGAGCTCATTCTGCAGGTGCACACGTGATGGACCGCGGATTCGGCGGAAGGAAATCCAGTCAGCTGAAAGTTCAGCTGAGCGTCAACAAGCATCAACTGTCAATCTGCACGCATCGGTCGCCGGTGCACCTAAAGATAGGAGCGGCGATTACGGATCAATTCTCTTGACTCTATAACTTGCGCTTTTTTTGGTGGTTATGCCGATCATCTTCTAAGCGTGGCGCGTCATCCGAGGCGGTGTTTCTGCCTGGTGCTACCATCATCATAGAGCCTTACACTCATAATCTACCTTATATTGTCAGGAACATCCTCTGTCGCAATAATTGCCCAAGATTTCGTCGTCAACAGTATTCAGTCTGCCCATACTCGGCGCCTGCTCCTCCAACCCCACCCTTATCTCTCCGCGACCGCTATCCGGGCTGATCCACGGCCCAATCCTCCCACCTTTCTCCATACCTGCAGCCGATATGCCTTCTGAACCCGGTTCCATACCGGAGACTCCTCGAGTCATTCCTCCTTCTCCTGCTTCATCTGAGCGTCGATCAAGCTCGGGCGATTACTTCGGACCTACAACACGCTCCGCAGCACGACGGCAGCGACTTGGGGAGGTAACGGAAGAAACACCTGATACCTCAAACTCGGATTCGAAACGCTCACGAGCGCGGTCTCGCAGCCCAAAATCTCCTGAGTCTACAAGGCGCCGTACCCGAAAATCTAATCCGAAGTTGCCCGCTGGAAAGCCCAAGAAGCAGACGAATGGTCATGCAGAGTCCAACGGGTATCTATCACCTATCGCGAAACCCGGCGGCAGCTGGCACGACATCTCTCGATCTCCTTCTCCTCTGGGTCTCATACCTCTCCACAGCCGTTATCGCTCCTTTATACACCGTCATGAGATCCCGCGCAAACTTCTCCACGTATCGATCGGCTTCCTCACCCTCAACTTGTACAGTCGCGGCATTCAAACTCTCCAGATTACACCATGGCTCTTCGGAGCTCTCGTGCCGATAGCCACGGTAGATATCGTCCGTCACCATTCCACTAAGGTCAACAACATATATATCCGCTGCGTGGGGGCTTTGATGCGCGAGACAGAGGTTTCCGGCTACAACGGTGTGATCTGGTATCTTGTGGGCACATATGCAGTGCTGCGCTTCCTCCCCAAAGACGTTGGAGTCATGAGCGTACTGCTCCTCAGTTGGTGTGATACTGCAGCCTCCACATTCGGTCGTCTCTACGGCCGTTACACATTCCAGCTGCGCAAGGGCAAGAGCTTCGCTGGTACACTGGGAGCCTGGTTTGTGGGTGTCCTGACCGCAGCCGCATTCTGGGGATACTTCGTACCTTACATTGGAACCTTCCCCAATGACCCCGAGGGATCGTTCATGTTCACCGGTCAGCTCAACCTTCTTCCTAGCTCGATCAAGAACCTCATCGGCTGGACTGCGGACACCCCTAGCGCTGTCATTTCGGGCCCCTTGGCCCTCGGCGTTATGAGCGTCGTTTCCGGCTTAGTCGCCGCTGGAAGCGAGTTCGTGGACATCTTCGGCTGGGATGATAACCTTACTATCCCGATCTTGAGCGGTATCGGATTGTGGGGTTTCCTGAAGGTCTTTGGTTGAGCAGACTACCGCAGCTAATGCCGTTATATCTCCCCTTTTTTGTTCATTATCACAGCACTGCCATGGCTTGGATAGTCGCTGAAGCGCGCGACAAGCCGCGAGCCGCAGTATCGACTCACCATTCATTTCAACCCTCTTTTCCTTTTCCTCTGTTCAATCACCTACTTATCCTGTTTATCTCTTATACATACACCCGATTACCCCATGACCAACTACATCACCACTCCTCTTCTCTTTGAGCTCTCACTCGATTACCCCCCTGTTTTGCACTACTCTGAGTGGGGAAGACTTTGGAAATAATTACTTTGGCCCGCAGAAGGACTTTTGTTTAATGATTACTTAGATAGATATCCTGGACCGGCGTGGCTTTGGCGCTTGCAAATCTATACAAACACACGGGCTACTATTCACTTTCTTTTAACGCTCTATAGATGTTGTAATGACGTGGAGTGACTACATTCCTCATGTCCAGACTTTGATGTATATCATGACTTGTATGCCAGTGTACAAAGAAGATGCTTTACTCAAATTTGGGTCCCGAAAGCAATGCGCCTGCAATGCATTTCCAAGAGATTAGGGTAAGGCAAGACTTGGATCAAGTATTGGAAAGGACCAATGCACAATTCTCTCATTGCTGCTCAGGTCAAGTCCATGAAGCTCACACGGGCGATCCGCTTTTTCTTGCCGCGACTGGTTCGAGTGTCGGTCGTACTTGCAGCTTCTGCCGATTCAGGTTTTGAGCTAGTATCTGTCGTCCAGAACCCGTTATGTACAACAACAGATTCGACGTGTGATACTGTCGATGGACAGTCGTCTGGTTTTTCAGAAGATTTGTTTTTCCGAGGCTTGAGCTCCGTGGGCTCGCTCACTGAGGATGATGTTTGTGTTCGACTCGAGGGATTCTCATGATCCCGGCGCTTTATTGTATCTACAGCATTATCTTCTGATATTAAGACAGGCTCGCCGTTCTCCACAGATGGCGAAGGGCGGGCCATGCGTTCAGCGGCCCCAGCAGGGCCAGACCTGGTGTTACACATCTTCTGGCGCGGGCTTCTTCGGGGCATGGGCCCGGTATCATCTAGGCATATGAGTTCTGTAGCGGTTTTGCGCGATTGCGCGTCATCCAATGCTATGGAAGATATCGCTTGTTGTAGTTCGTGAACCTCGCAAGAAGACTTCAGTTTGTCTCCTTTGCGCCGGGGTTTCGATGCGTTTTGGCGGCCTGCATGGTTAGGAGATATCGAACGAAGTGCAGGCTTCTTGTCGTCTGTCGCATCCCCCTTCCGCGTACAACGTTTTGAACTTGATTGAGCATTCTTCTTGGTCGGCGAAAGAGCTGGAGAACTCTCTGCGGAAGACAATTTCTTTGTCTTTGAATCGGTGGCATCTGTCAAAGCAGGTTGTCTTCCAGCTCTGCCGCGTGCTCGGGTGGTTTTGGGTGACTGCTGTTTGATAGTTGTGTAGGACGGTGCATGACTCAATGAAGAAAATTGATCGATTAGATTATCAAGGCTCGGCGAATCGTCACTTGATTCAATCAATGGCTGCTGCTGTATAGATATGTCAGACGCTGATGGCTTCCTTGAAGGATTAGGAGAATCTTGAGACTGACGGGAACTCGACAGGCTGGGTGCAGCAGTTGCTTTGGCCGAGACTGCTGCCTCTAAGAGCTGCGCACTTTTGTGGCGGGATATTTCGGTTCGCTCCTTCGTGAGAGTACCATATTTCAAGATGCTACCTCGCTTCATGTTCGGGTCTATAGGCCCCTTTTTCCTAGGCCCTGTCTTTCGCGTCGCTGTTTTCTTCGGTGCCGACTTCTCGGCTTGCTCTCGTTCCCAATTCTTCACGACTTCTGGGAGTCCTATCGTGGCTAGGGTTTCGAATACCCACACCTTTTCAGAGGCATAAGGATCATAGCGCTTTACAACACGTTTCTTTACCGGGGATTGAGGCACCGATACCGCATTATCCTCCAGTTCCTCTTCCTCGTCCCCTGAGACCGTCGACTCTTGAGAAGGAAGTGGAGGATTTGGCTCATCTGCAAGAATATCCAAGCCAACAATGTCGACGGGTATCATATCCAGCTGGAACTCCGTCAAGCCGTCGGTAGTATAGCTGGATCTGCTTTTATAGATCTTTTGCAGCATCGGCGTGTTGCTGTTCGACAACGTAGGGCAGTTCGCGGGAAATGCTGATGCTTGTCTTCCAAGGCGTAGTCGGTAGGACAGCAGCGGCTCGGAAAGTAATCTGGTCACTTTTCTAGCCCCAGAGCGGTAATTCCATTCGAAGGCGTCGCCAGCAAATCTCCTCAGCTCGACAACGTCTATGTCCTTGTCCCAAGCATTAGAGAGGCTATGTTGAAGGGTTCTGATGTCGCCTGTCGAAGAAACCACAGGATTCGCATAATATGACAAAATCGTCCGATCAGGAAAAGTGTCGGGAATTCGGACAGCCTTGTGCTTGGTCTGGAAGTAACCACTTTCGTTTTCTTCCAACTCATACTGGAGTCGTTCTCTCCAATCGCTTAGTCTGGCATCGAGCTCGGCGCCATCTGACTCAAGGATTTCAAGAAGATCTGCGCCAAATCCAGCTTTGGCAATCTCGCCAGCGAGCTTGCTACCGCATTTAGGGACCCCCGATGGCAAGTAATCACCCCCACTCAACATGGCAAACAAGATCATGCCTGCACGATCAAGCTTCACACTCGAAGGATCGCCAGCGGTGTTCATGCGGTAGCAGGTAACATGTGTTGCAGCCCCGGTGCTGCTGCCACTTTCCTTGGAAAAGCCCATGACGGTAAATGTTGAGCCAAACATAAGAGCGTCAACGTCATTAGTCATGACTGCATCAACAACTCCTGCTCTTTGCAGTCTTGCACACTCTGCTTCTGCCTCTCCTGGCGCCTCGTGTCGCGGAAATTTGAACAGATCGACTAAGATCTTGGAGAGCCGAATGATTGGTGCACTTCCGTAACTGCGACTTGACACGGCTTTGCCTCTCTTGAAAGGCGGCTTGTTCTTGCCATCATATACAAAAAGAGGATGGATTGGAAGCGCTAAAATCTTCAATAGTCTGTAAAACAACGTTCGTAGCTCGGGGTTTCGACCACCCCGGCCAGCTTGCACTTGGAACAGCCATATCGAGATGTCCACGGCAATACGAATAGGCCTAGCTGTGCGCTCCAAATGGGTTATGGCCAACCTTGACAAGGAGATACGTTCACCAGCACCGATGGCATGGATCAGCCTTTGTGGTCAGTGGATTAGCCGTTGAACTACTTGAATGAGTGCTGTTTGTGCACGGGAAAGGGATAATATATTTCTCTCCCAAGTAAAGTTCCACAAAACAGCACCTACAAAACTGGCTGACTTACCCCGGAATCCCCATTCGGACAGCCTCCCTTGTTCCCAACTTTCAAAACCCAAAATACCAATATAAAAAAAATTGCACTGCAGCTCAGGTCCTCTTTGATGGCGAATACTAATGCAGCGATGAGAGTTGTTTGTTGACGGCGGCAACTGGGCGACGCGGCCCGATGTAGATCCGCCCGCCCAGAGCCTCCGCAGATTGTCGCGGCTTCCTTGTCGCGTTCGCCAATCGCCAAATGCCAATTGCCCCCAAATTGGGAGTCGTTTTCTTAATTGGAAAAGTTGCTGGTAGAAGGTATGATCTAAGCCTTCTCATATCAAGCGCATCGGTTGAGAGGAAGTATGATCTGCGCGGGGTCCCTGAAGCAAGTTGACTTCTATCTCCGATCCTTCCCCGCGATTTCCATAGAGCAGCGACCCTTGCGACTGTCCCAGCAACTCATTCGGACGACGACATGACAAGTACATCTTCCACCTCCGCTTTCGACGATAGGCGACCCATATCCATGAGCTTCCGTCACAGCCAATCTGGGAGACCTGATTCGCCCCATACGCCCCAACATCACCTCCGTTCCAACAATTCTTCCTTTGCAAGCACCTCCTCCGCAAGCACATCATTTCGCGGAGAAGAAGACGCTATCATTTTCGAATTTGGGGCAAGATGGCTTCGGGCAGGGTTTGAGGGGGAAAGCACTCCAATGTGTGTGGTTGGGTGCGGTCCAGAGGAGTCGAGAAGGGTTGGCGATTACAGAGGGTGGTTGAGAAGCAACGAGACGGACTCATCACGCTCGCAACCAGTCAAAGCCGACGAATGGGCTGGTGCATATGAACTCTGGAAGATGGATGTACGCGATATGGATATGGCACTCATTGACGACAAGATTGAGCGCATGTTTCGCGAGACCTACAATAAATACCTGTTGACAGATGCGGGAACATCGCGACTGGTTCTGGTTCTTCCGTCTATCATGCCACACCCTCTCCTATCATCGCTTTTGTCAACCCTGTTTAGCCGTTGGCGGTTTCCAAGCATCACCCTTTTAACCAGTGCTCCTATGGCCGTGGTCGCAGCTGGGCTGCGTTCAGGCTTGGTGGTGGATATTGGATGGGCGGAAACCGTTGTCAGCGGTATCTACGAATACAGAGAAATGGCCGTCAAGCGCAGCACGAGGGCTATGAAGTCCCTACTGCAGGAAACTGGACGGTTTCTGACACGACTCTCCGATGACAGCGGGGCCACGCAATCGGCGGACGAAATCTCCGTTCATTATGAGCTCTGCGAAGAAATTGCCAGTCGGTTCTTGTGGTGTAAGCCCAAGGCGGCTTCCCAAGGCTCCACGGCGACACCGCAGCAACAGCCATCCGAGGCACAAGAGGAGGATTCTGGAGCGGCTGACCAACACACTACTTCACACTCAGATGCAACGGTGTCGCTTCCCTCCCCGTCAGGTTCAGGTTCAGCATACATTGACCTTCCTTTCTCCAAGCTCGCGGAACCGGTAGAAAAGGTTCTCTTTGCGGAGGGCTTAGCCGATTGCGAGTTGGACGACGAGGAAAAGCCGTTGCCGTTGTTGGTGTATCATGCCCTGCTTAGCCTGCCTCCTGATGTCCGCGGCACGTGCATGTCGCGTATTATTTTCATTGGTGGAGGCTCTAATATCCCTGGTGTCCGACAGCGCATCCTCCAGGACGTGGCGTTCCTGGTGGAAAAGTATGGCTGGTCACCTGTCCGCGGCAAGGTTATCGAGCAGCAACGCCAAAAGCTTGAGGGCCTAAGACTCTCTCAACCAACCAAGCCGACTGTCACAAAGCAGGAGGGTGAGAACGAGACCCCCGATGCTGCTGCTGCGCGATCAACTCCAGATGCACAAGCAGAAGAAGAGATCGACCCCATCGAGCAAAAGATCCGTCGTAATAACAAAGACAAGGATACCCACCCGCCAATCCAAGGTGTCCTGCGGGAGGTCGAATCCCTTGGACCCTGGGCAGGAGCCAGCCTTCTCACGAGTCTCAAGATCCGGGGCTTAGTCGAGATTGAGCGGGAAAAATACCTCCAACATGGCCTCGCAGGAGCTAGTCGGGATCTGGAGCATGGGCATGCTCCTGATAGGCGCTCGGGGTTACGCACGGGAGGCGACCGGTCTAGTTGGACTTTGGCTGGCTGGGGTTGAATTTAGTCTCTTTTTCCCCCGCATGGCCACGCTAATTTATGCGGCCTGGTCAGACAAGCATTACATATTGGGGATACGAAATTTCTTCCATCATTGTCTATTTTCCCCTCTCTCCCTACGGAGTAGTGCTGACCGCACCACCCTGAACTCACTCTGTTTTTGTTCTCACTGAGATTGTCGAAGCAGTTAGCAGTAGATACGATACCCGTTAGAGTCTTACAGCAAATGTATTAGCAATGTCTTTTCTTCCCATTATTATTCCTTGAGCGTTTCTAAGCACTCAGTAAACTTTCTTTGTACGTGCCATTGCTAGTCCGGATAAAGACAGATGGCGCATCAGATTATGTACACACGATCGTGGATTTCTAGAGCACGTAATCAAGTCCCCCTACTTCCCCACTTACACAGTACCAAACTGGTAAGTAGCCCAGTTAACAGCAGGTCCCGTCTCAGGAGAATAGATCTGGTCCGACAACTGACCCCACTGAGGGTTGTTAATACCATCAATCCAGCCCTCAGTCTCAATGACAATGCAACCATGCTGGTTGACGTATTCAGCGCCATCGACACCCTCGGCCTTGTTGCGCTGGACTTGCGATTGCTTGACGGGGATGGTGCCGTTCTGGCCGTTGCAAGAGTAGATCTGGAGAGCTTGCTGGTTGGTAGCGACGTCGAGGCTGATTCCGGTGGTGCTGGAGTTCATGTGGACGATCGGGACGATGGAGTTACGAGCTGCGTATTGAGGAGGGCGATCTACGATGAAGCAGTTGTCATAGCCGGTGCAGTCATCGCCGCAGAGTCCGTCGGCTTTCGCGATGTCTTGGCCGACGAGTTTGCCGGAGACGAAGTCCGGGGCGCTGTCGTAGACGTTGACGTCGAGGATGGTGCCGTTGGGGATCAGGATGCCGTCTGTGCCGATGAGGCGCTTGGAGAGTGGCAGTTGGAGCCAGGTGTCTTCGAGGACGGTCTCGTCCTTGAAGGCGTTCAGGTTCCAGTAGATGTGGTTGGCCAGCATGATTGGGGTTGTCTCGGTCAGGGCAAGGGAGACGAGTTTGGTGGTCAATTGAGGGAGACCTTGGGGGTTCTCAGGGGTGACTTTGGTTTGCACGCTGAATGTGGCATGGGTGATAACGTCTCCGGGGAAGTCTTCGAAGGCACGGTCAACCAGGGTGAATGTGATGGAGGAATTGCTGTACGCGGTTACGGTCCAGTTGCGCTGGTCGTAGCCTACGGTACCTCCGTGGAGCGTGTCTTCACCGTCATTCTCGTTCTCGGGGATATGGTACACATCTGAACCGATTGAGAACGTGCCGTTCTTGATGCGGTTGGCGTATCGGCCGACGACGGCACCGAAGAAGGTGTGGTTGGTCTCGGAGTCCTTAAGATACTGCTTGGGGTCGTCGTAGCCTACGACGACATCCTGGAAGTTGCCGTCGCGGTCAGGGACGAGGAGAGAAGTCAAGCGTGCTCCGTAGGGGATGAGCTTGGCTGTGATGTTCTCTGCGCTGATGGTGTAGAGTTGGAAAGGGTCCCCTGTGGACTTGGCAGCAGCAATTTGGGTCAGTGCTGGCAGGCCGTACAGGACGGCAGACAGGTAGCTTCTAACGTGCATTCTGACACCTAGGAGAATGGTAACGAGGAGGAAGCAGCAGCAATATATGACCAAGATACGAGGGGTGATCCGGGCAGGGCAGAGCAGAGAGCGGCAGCAGCCAAGAAGCTGGAGAGGTCCCTGGCCGGATCGGGTGGAAGGTCTCATAGTATTTATTTACAGTGAAATTGGACTTTTTTTACCTCATGATGGCGCGCCTGACCAGCGGGCGGGGGAAACCAATGCGCAGGGACCGAGAAACTGGGGTAGGAATGCAGCTAATTCCTGGATTGATGTTTAGCTCATTCACAAAATACCCGAGCAAAGGCGTCATCTTACCAAGGTGTGGACTAAGGTAAGTGTGCCAGGGGTCCGGAGCCAAAAAGCATGGGTGACTTTGCTTCGTACTCCCTATAGTGTAGTAGCTGTCACAATTGCTTCTGGGGCTGGGCCAATGGAGTAGGGCGGGAGAAATTGGTCCGGGTCTGACCACAGTCTGAGCGCAAATGAAAAGATCGGATAAAGTGAGTGAATTGGGCCGAAGAAGCTAGGATCAACAGGTTTCTGGCCGAACGAGGGCGAGCGTGGTGGTGAGATGTAATCCCCTTAGTCTGGAGGCTAAACTATCAAGCTGGTAGTAGCGCAAAATGAAGCCACGGAAGACATTCCAAGCCCCAGGAATGGAGCTAGTCTTCTTCGGGAAAGTCCCGGCGGGGGAAAAGCTAGAGGTTGCGGGGAAGGCAACCGGCCTGTCGATCATCGATTTCTCTCTCTTTGTCTTCGCTCACTCTTACGAGGTTGACATCCTGCTATGACTGGAGGTACCATTCAGACGTGGTTCAGTACATTATGGACAAAGTTAGAATAAACGTATCACTGACACCAATATCACCAACATTCAGGCGGGGAGGAAACTAGGTATGGACAATAACGATTACTCTATAGAGTTTATTATGAGGATGGTAATTATGGGTCCAGCTTGCTGTTTGGGTACTTCTGCCGCCCCGTACTCACTCGGCAAGGAACAACAATCCCGCCGGATAACCTAAGCATCTTCCCTACCGGTCGCTGGGGCTGCCTGATCGGGAGACTTGTTTATGTTATGCGACGATTTTATCAGATTTTCTACAGATTGAGAAACTGTTTTTGGTGGCCGAAACCGTGTCTGGGTAATCTGCTTCCAGACGCGACGACTAATCTTACCTTCAAGGACCGAATATGAAAGTGTCCGACTAGCAAAGCCGATTGAAGTGTTTGAATCCGGTGTCGTCCTTATGAGACGCGACGGGGGGTCACAAATCACCCCTCACATGCGTCGCATCGTTGTTTCCCTATCGATATGTCCTCCCGCACATCCAGTTCTTCTCCGGACATTCTTGGGCCACCTGGCGACGCCGATTATTTGATCTCCTCCCCATTTGTCCCCTTCTCCGGTCGCCAAAGCTTCATGTCGCCCGCCAACTTCCGCCTCCTGCAAAGTCCGCGGACGGCGAAGGGCAAAAGGCGGTCGCGTGTGAGTTTGAGCCCTTCGAAAAACGCCCACTCCATAAAGTTCAATGACGTTGTGCTACCTGCCTCCCCGACGACGAAACTGAACGGCCAGCGCGGTGGAATGTCTCCCGATAAGGGTCCGGCCGACGGGAATGTCAGTCCGTGGAGGATCCGGGTAACGCTCGAAGCGACACAAGATGAAGAAACGAACCAAGGCAGCCCTTCGCGAAAACGGTTGAAGCCATCAACGACAACGATGAAAGTACCCCTCAAAGACGATACAGAACAGACTCCACGCAGACGCAGAGGTCGCCCAAGGAAGTCGGACATTTGGCTGCAGGATGCGACTCCACGCGGAGGTAGTCCAGGACATACCCCGGGTCCAGGAAATACACCAGGCCCTGGGCATACCCCGGGCCCAGGGCATACTCCGGGTCCTGGGGGGACAGGTCAGAAGAGAAAACGAGGCCGGCCGAGAAAAAGCGCACCGGCGCTCGATGTGGTAGAACCAAGCGAACAGCAGGTGGAGAACCAAGAGATTGAACAAGAGGCGCTGATAGAGCCCGAGCAGAGATGGAGTCCGTTGAATCTGGCAGCAGACCCGGAATCCGACGATGACATTTGGGGGGATCAAGGACTCGAGTTCAATGACGATTTTGGTTATGGCGACCGATTGGAACTACCTGATTCCGCTGTCCGCGATGGGACTGGTCCCCGAGTGACATTTGAGCAAACTTTTGAGACTCCAAATGTTGACCATGTTGACCAAGGATTTACGGAGAACGACGAGTATAACCTACATTCAACACCTTCCAAAATGCCATCCCCAACCCGCGATACCTCGATTATCTCGCCAGCGAACACATTGCATGCCGGCCGCACCCCGAGACCATCACGCCTTTACCCCACACCAACCTCATCATCTGCAGCAGAAGAAGATAAGACAGAGCAGGCTCAGAAAACTAGTGCTACCTATGATAAGGATCACCTTGAGAGCGGGGCACGCCCCAGCGCAGATCCGACCGAGGAACACAGGGAATTTGACTCTATAATGGAAAGTGAAGGGTTCAGCATGGTCTCGCTGGATACATTGCCATCCGCTAAACAACATGAGATCAAGAGCGCGAGCCACTCCCAAGCCGCCAAGAGTTCTCTAAAGCCTTTCTTAGAACGGGAATCGAATGGCGTCTTGAAGCGAAGAGCCTCGGCGGTCCAGAATCAACAAGAGGACAATCTTGTTCGGAAGCCCCGGTCGGACTCTAAGCAGCGGAAACAGTCACCAGCCCAGCTGTTCCGCCAGTCAAGCGAGGCCAATGCCCACTTAGACCGTCCATCATCCCAAGACAGGCTCGAACCTTCCAGAAACATGCCCGGATCGACGGCGATATCATCTGAGTCGACTTTTACTGGACAAAAGCGGGGGCCGTTGACTAGATTCGTCAGAATAGTTCGTGCAGGCTTAGCTCTCGAAGGGCCTCTAAGAAACTCAGAAGAGGGGCAATCTTCGTACCAGTCAAACTCAAGAAGCCTTAGCTTCTCGGGTGATCCAGATTCTATGCTAGGCACGTCTAGGAAAAGGCTGGAACATGTTTTTGGTGACTTGACCCCACAAGTACAACAAGAGCTGCAGGCAGGCTTGGCATTTGGGCAGGAACTCGCGAAGAGGCGGATCGAGAGAGAAATGGAACAACGCAGACAAATGGAGTTGGCGGAGGTGACTGCAAGAAACACTGTTCAGGAAACCAGGGAATGGAGTGGCTCCAGTTCGCCACAGCAAACACCGCCTAAGGCCACCGACTATGGCACACCGGGCACGTTTATGAAACGGCGGATGGAAGAATGGCAACGGGAAAGGGAAGCTATCAGTCGAGAGATCCAGATGGCAAACTCTAGCCAGGTTATCGTCATTGACAGCGACGATAATGATCAGTCGAATATGCAAGATGGCATGTATGAAGACGGCGATGAGATAGAGTACGCGGCGGAACCCGTTCAAGACGACCAAGATGACGACGCCCACGTAGAGGCCGAGCGCCTAGATGGGGAAGACGAGGATGATGGCTACGAAGATATTTGGCAGCAAGAAGCTCGCAGTCAAGGCAACCAATCAGATCACTCTTCACTACTTGAGGATGACCAGGATGGTGAGCACCTTAGGCAGGATGGGTCTAGCCCGTGGAAGAGTGGCTGGACTCCTGCTCGGAATCAGAATGGCAAGATCTTATCTCCGGCTCATTGGACAAACGAGCGGGAGACTGTGCCATTCTTGGGCCGGTCGAGGGTCAAACAGTTACAGGAGCAAGAAGTTGATTTGACGGCTCTGTACCGTGCCCAGGACACACCAAAGCGTCGCCACTACTACTATGGGAAAAGCAGTCCGCCGAGCAGTGCAATACGAGGCTCTGTAGGCCGTTCGCCAGCTTCTGTGGTACAAGAGGAACACTATGAGCATGATCTCAACCAGGATCAACAGTCAGAGGGCTACGTGGAGTCCAGCCCTCGCCGGGACTCGGAGGATGAAACATTCCAGATCGATCCCACAACCAGATTGGAGATGGCTAGACAACGTCAAGACCCTGGGATGGAAGTCAACAAGATTGGGGGGATGTCAGATGCCGTTACATCCGAGAGACAAACTGCTCCAGAGGTGGGAGACATCACGCCGGAACGTCCACGGCATGCAAGCCCTGGCAGTCAAGCATCATCCTGGTTCCAGAAAATCACTAATTTCACGCCTGGTTGGCTCAGAGCACCAAAGTTTGAACAGCAAGGGCGGGGTTTGGAAAATCCTTCGGGCGACGAAGATGAGGAACCGCCCGCCGTTGAGTCAGCGCATGATGAATATGATAATGAGGATTATGGCGATGATGAAGTTAACTGGGGAGACTTAGGGGAAACCCCACGACCTACTCGATTTGAAGAGCCAGAAGATGGGAAACAGAGTTTTGCTAGTTCCGATTCTTTCCAAGCGGACGATGATGCGCACGCTTCACTGGACGAGAAGGGTGACAGAGAAGAAGTAGTGGAGGGGCAGGCTTCACGAGAGCAATCACCCTCTTCCTTTTCCTTGTACTTTTCCGATGATCACTATCGCTTGCTGCATCGCCTCTATCGCTCGGCAAAACTGTATCCTGAACGCTTCCCTTACCATCCGGCGCCTGGTCGCTCCGATATGATTGGCGACTGGATCTGGACCTCGGATGGAGTCTACGGAGTGCCAGTCACAGAGCTTCAGTTTGGCATAGTTGATAGATTCGCTCAGCAGCTATCCCAAGCCGACTCAAAGGCCGGTGGAACGGGTCAGATTCCTTGGACGGAAGCTGACGTTCACAGAAGATTGATCAGCATCATTATCGGGGAACAGATCAGACAAGACCAGAGGGAGAGGAGGCTCCACGAGGATCAACTGAGGGAAGAGTATCCGCGAAGCAGGGACACAGGGTACGGGACGTGGCGCATATGACTTCTCTCAAACCTGCACGTCGCTTGGCTCCTGCCGCCTGAACTCGGCACACTACATCTATTTTTTGAGTACAGACTTTGTTGGCACACAAAGTTAGCACACGTTGTAACGACTTATATTCTTGCTTTTCTTGTTGAGAGGATACGTTGTTTCGGGTCTTCACGGGTGGCGAACCAGCGGAATTGATCTTAAGGGTCATTGGGTGGCAGGCTCACTTTACGTTTTGGCCTTATGTTCTTGTACAGCATCTATTTTGTCTACGTACTATTCCCCCTCTGTTTCATTTGTCTTGGACTCTCCACACCCGATTGGATATCCATGAGTCAGCTGCCAAACAATTTTTTCATTTCTTACTCGTTTATATGTTGGAATGGAACGCAACAACACCATTGGTGTATGCAGCACATATGGTTCCCTACTTTGGCAAAAGAGCGCACCTGTCAGCCAGGTTCGGAACACAATTGTTTGGCCTGGAATCTGATTCGCAGAATTGACTTTCTAGTGCCCCCTGTATAGACCAATGAATGCAGCACAGTTGACCGATCTTCATGGAACGTGTCGTGCTGCGGGCATCGGTGTTTGCTCTGTGACGTCCGCAACGTCCCGTCAACTTGGTGAGTTTCTCAACCTTTCGACCCTATTCCTTTATGGGTCGTGGTCAAGTAACGCTCCTACTGCCACGTTTACTTCTCCACGGGGTGGCTACATAGTAGTTTCACGGAAATAGTAGCAGTCACAGAAAACGGGGGTTGACCTGCCAACTGCCAACTACTACTTACTTCATGGTCTGACGAACTCGAGGTACATCATCGTCCCTCATTGGTCCCAACATTGTAGTTCTGACTGCACGGTGCAGACATCCTGGAGCGCCAGCCAAGCGGAAGCAGGCGACATACGAGCCTAGCCCCATTTTAGAAGCCTGATGTCGGGTTGTGTCTCCTATGGCGCCTAAAACCGGATTTCCTGGCCGCCTCGGGTAAGGAAAGTATGCAGGGCGAGAAACGAAGGTATCGTAGTAGTAAGCCGTTCCCCGAAGTGATAGATGCATCGGGTGCTGTTGGTAGTAAGTAGTAGTAGTAGTAGTAGAAGTGACCGGGTCGATATGATGTATATAAAAAGGGGGATTTCCAAATGGCCCGTAGTATACACAATCTATTGTGTGTGTTTGTGTCTGTGTCTGTGTGTGTGCCTGAGTTCAATTACAACTGTTCGAACAGTTCTGTCAGCTTAGCCAAAGGTGAACTGCAACAGTCAAGTCCACCACCATACTACTGTCCAGTCCCTTTGAATCGATAAGCAAAGAACAGATCAGCAGGAAGATCAGGCAGACAGAATTTACATTTTGTATATGTACGGAAAAGAAAAAGAAAAACAAGGGAAAATGGGGGTCAGCAATCCAGTCAAGTATGTCTTGCGCCTGTCCCTGTTCACCAACAAGCGAACCGAGCAGCAGCAGCAACAACAACATCGACAACATCACTCCCACTCCCCCTCCTCCATCTACCCCATCTCACCCTCCTCTACCTGGAAAGGGAAAGAAATCGACTTTGACCCGCCCATCGAGGTTCGCTGGGGCGCAGTACAGTACCCAGATGACTATGCAGCGTTGACCGATGGTCATGCCCACATGGCGGTGAGCGCAATCGACTCGCATCTGGGCAGCAGCAGCAGCAACAGCAGCAGCAGAAGCAGCGGTAGCAGTAGTCGGACGGGGTTGGTGCGCATCGCCAGCTGGGCCAGTTTGGCTGGAGATCGATGTCGGTGGACGATGGAACAGGAACGGAAATTAGCAATTGCGAGAAGCGAACTGGCTCGATGTCAGAAAGCTTGGAGTTCGGAGCAGGAATTGTGGATTGCTCAAGTATGTTTCATCCCCTTTCTCTTTTAGCTGTCTTCCAATAGATCTCCCTCTGGAACTTTCATTCTTTCTCTGTGTGTGTGTGTAGGTGTGTGTGTGCGCTTCGCTCTTGCTTGTTCACGGTTGTGAGACAAACAAATCTATACCCCTGTCTGTCTGACTTTCACCAAACAAATGAACACACCACCACCCCTCACACCCCCCATCTCACACATTTACGGGACATGACATACAGCAGCCCCTGCTGTACCTGCATATGACTAACCTTTTCACGTATCTACGTAAACCAGATCGAAAAGTTGCACGAGGAGAAAGAAGCCCACGAACAGTTCATCCACCACCGAGCGAAACAACAGGACGAAGAGCAGCAGCATTTTCGCAAATCCTGGATTCGACGGAAGTCTTACGAAGAGCAGCAACAACAACAGCAACAACAGCAGCAGCAGCAGAAACAGGTTGCTCCTACTACGCAAAGGACTAATAGTCGATTGCGGCGGATACGGCGCATAGGATCATAGTTATGTTAGGGTCGTCGGAAGTATAGTGCCTCGCTAGGCTCAAAAGTAAGTAGATAGTCTATGGAGCTTTCGACGTCATGATTGGCACCGACGTGAAACGATAACCATTTCTGACAGGTGATTTTCTGTTGATCGATCCTTTTTCTCGCTGGTCAGGAATTAGGTGTTTAACGTCATTTTTACGACTTCGTCTGTGTGTCTGAATGTGTCTCTTTTCTAATTGCGATCAGCTCTGCAAGGCAACCCATTTTGAACTAAAATGAAGAAGGCAGGAAAAGATGATGAAGAAAAGTACAGAAGGATGGAAAGGAAAAAAGGGGGAAGAGACGAGAATTTTGTCCATGATGACCTCCTGCATGAATGGCTTGAACTAGTTCTGAGGCTTGGGCTTGTGGGTTTTATTTTCGTCTCTCTCTCTCTCTCCCCCCTTATACCATCCACTTTCTCTTTTCTTCGTTGTCGATCCAGCTGGCTGCGCATCTTGATCTTCCCGTTGGCTCCGGAAAAGGATTTTTCTGTTGAGCAGGGAATCGAACAAGGAAGGAGGAAGAAAAAGAAAACAATGAATGCAATACTTCGCACAAGCATGGCTTTTTTTTCCCGGACTTAGGGGCGATCCTGCTGCATGGAATGATCATCTGGCTGCACATCGATCATTCTTTAGAGTAGAGCATGGTATTGAAGGCGGATGGTATGCCTTCTATGCTTTATCGAGAGCGAGGTCTCTGGGTATAGAGAGGTCCTCCATGGATACTTTCTCCTGTCATAGTATGGTCTATAGATACTACATCAGGCAGGAGTAAGTAGTATTTACTGGAGGCTCTGGTTAGTTAGATATAGTCTGCTTACTACAACTGAAGAAGGCTCGCAAGATAAGCCCGCAAGCTCCGCGGCAAAAATACTACTATAACCGCGCCACGCCATATCAAAATCAATGGCTTAGTTCCTGTCACCCTGCAACACACATAGCCATGTCAAGTGAAGACACTAACTTAGTAGAGCCGAAGCTACCCCGGCGGACCGGCGAGTACCGCGCGAGCCCCCGAGATAAGCAGGAAGGAGTGCGGCGAAGATCGAAAATTTGGGGCTTGTCTATTTGAGACGTGCGGACCGGCGAACTACTGTACGTACCTTTTTCTCTCTCTCTCTCTCTCTCTCTCTCTCTCTCCCCTCATGATGGTCTAGTCTCCATTTTGTGAACGTAAGTACGAAGTAGGCTACTATAAGCCTTATCATAAGGTCGAGAGCGCGGTTCAAGTATGGATAAAGCGCGCGGGCCACTTTGCCCCAGCCACTTGTTCAGGCTGTGTATGTGTGTTGTTTGTTGGCTGTGTGGTTCTGCACTATTGGCACAGAGGACAAAAACCACCATTGAAAAGCATTCATATGATGGATCATAATTCAAACCCTCCTTTTTCATTCCCATGGATGAATAACTGGACCAAATGGCAATGCAAGTAAGCAATGGGCTTATCTCGGGAGCCGTGACTAATGGCGGGATTTTCATGAGTAAACTTTGCCTGTCCAACTGTCAACTGATAAGCTTGCATCCCGAACCCTCCAGGGATGACGCATAGTCTGCCCGATCCGGGAACCCTGCCTCGGACTTTTTCGAATAGTATCTATCTTCCTTTTCCCTATCTTTGAGGAGCTTTTTTTGTTTTTAATTTTCTTCCGTGTTCCCCTCATAGTGTCTCCAGATGTCGTGTATCGTACCCTCTTTAGCTTTGTTCTTGCGTGCAGTGGCTGTTGTTGGTCTTGTGGTACTAGCTATGTATGGTACTTGTTTGAGTAACTAGTTATTGCAGGCGCCTAAGAGTCGGGATAGATAGGTACTTAGTTGTCTTGCCTCTTTCTCGATCAACGCCACGTCACATTGCTTTTTACCAAGAAGGATGCGCCTGACGATCAGCTCGATGGATGCAAGACAGATTCTTCTAGTAGAAGAATGATGGCTCACAATGGGCTTGTTACTGATCAATTCGATAGGTGTCGGTGGCCATGGTGAGGCGATGGTAGACTACTACTCTGTATAGTACTAGTTACTGTAGACAGTATACAATGATGATTCCCAAAAGAGAACATAATAAAAAGAAATCCGGCATGACTCGAGACCCGTGATCCGGGAATTCAAGTCACGCTTTGGTCGGCGCTGTTTATCGCGTGGGTTTTATTCCTTTTCTGCATTGGAAACTTCCTTCATTGGAAGGAGAGGATCGAGTCCACGCACGCCTTGTATTACTATTCCATTCATTCCCCTTCTTGTTTCTTTTCCTCTCGGGTCATCACTCTATGATTTAGTATCTGCCCCAGCTAAGTATCGACTAAAGAGTTAGCTTCCCTCCTTCCGAACTCTAAGGACTATACTATCTAGATTCCGCTCTCCTCACTTTGGAAGACCCCCACTCCTTAACGGCTTTCAGAATCTCTTTCGCCAGGTTCCTCACTGTCGGAGCCGGCCTACGGGGCCGTTCCCACTCTCTTGGAGAAAATCCCGGCCATTCATTCATCCTCTCAAGCATCTCCTTTCGGGGCACTGGGAACCCTCTACTAGGCTGGTACTTCGTACCCATGGTCGAGCTTGGTTCCTCGGGTGCACTTTCTTTTTCGTATGCTCGTTCCTTTTGCTTGGATGGCCGCTAGGAGCATGTGGTCCCATGTTCGGAATTGATTGTTATCATGGTGGAACTGGCACCATGACCACAGTGGAAAAGTACCTCTTCTTCCCTGTCCCCCCCCCCTCCTTTAGGTTTCTGATTTTCTTTTCCCCGTTCTACAATTCCGGAATATACTACTATCGAATGGATCCTTCCAATAATACCGTGAATATCCCTTGCTGGGCGCTTGATAAGCCTCGTGTCCACCAGTGAGGTCCGCCACACTCCGCGCGACACTGTATCCCCCCCCCCGATATTGAGGTATCCCCTTTAGGTTTGATGTTTATTGATCTAATGACAATTTTTCTTGATTACCTGGAGTATTCTATTTCCTGTCAATCGATTTGAAATATTGGTTTCAGGGCTTACGCTTTCCTTCCATTTATACCCACCAATCCGTCTGTGGCCCGGACATTCTTTGTGACAGCCGCTTGCTGAAGCCCCGTAAAGAGACATGTCTGTCCTACTCGAGTCTGGCCAGGTGTAGGTACCCTGTGACTTTCGAATCCTTCCTTTCGCCGATATATTAGATGTCTGGTCTCGCCTGCGGGGAAGCGCCTGATCTTGGCCCGGATCGCCATGAGTTCGAAATGTCGACGGCCATCACCTCTCTCTGGTGGCCCGAGGATCGCGTGAAGGCCACCCTTTGTCCCGAATACGTCTTTAACCACCTACCTTCGAACATCTTGCACCGTCTCGTCAACCCCTTGCCTTGGGGAGAGGGTCTGACTAGCGAGTCTTACTTAGACTGGATCCTCGCCAAGGCCGGTAGAATCTTCCTGATCCTCGTGGATATCGGCATACCGGAGCGCATCTTTGCCCTGGTCGATGAATCATTAGATGACACGGATTTACCTTTGTCGGCACCGAGTACCACTCGACTTCCTCTCGCACCTGAAGGGGACAACGCAACTGTTGCCCACAAATTCTTTCTCGCTCAATGGCGGTTCACGGTACGCGGTATCAATGAAGGCGACCATATCAAGTACACTCAGAACGAGGGTGTCCCGGTGGAGCTTCTTCGTACCGGAACCTCTCTAGTGAGAGAGGGCGTGGAGAAGGTCGTTCTAGCTGGCTTCAAGTGCCGTGTGCTGTTGCGAACGCAAGTCTCTATTGGCGGCGCACCGCATTTCTTCGAGGAGAACGAGGTGTTGGAAGAAATCCGCTCTCTGAGAAGGCTAGCCCACGATCACGTCTACTCGATCTACGCCTCCTACTTTGTGGATACCACCGTTTGCATTCTTTTCTCGGGCGTATACGAGCGAACGCTCATGTCATTCCTTACCGACGTGCCTCAACCTTTCAAGCGCCTCGCCAAGAACAAGCGTCGAGAGATATTAGTCAATTGGCCACATTGTCTGGCTAATGGACTGTCATGGTTGCATGCACATAGCCAGGCCCATAGCCTGATTTCTCCGTCGAACATCCTGGTTGACGCAGACTTTCGGATTTTCTTGGGCCAGTTCGAGGCTCTCGACACTCTTCTATCCCCACTCAAGCCGGACGACGTTGAAACCTACCAGTATGGTGCGCCCGAGCGATGGGTGCGCTCAGTCAGTATTCAGGACACAAGCGCACCAAGCCCAAACATTGCGCTCCCATCAGGGGGGCGTTCGGCTCGCAAACAGTCGTCCCGTCCAGCAATGCTGAGCTTATCTAGATTCAGGGGCTCTCAACCGTCGGATCAGGATACAGAAATACACGCGGAGTCTGTTACGTCGCAGGGAACTGCCATACGTATCGGCCTACGAGGCTCACCTTCTCGGATATCTTTCACCAACTCATCTTCCTCTGGATCAAGCGTTGGGAGCGCCCGCAAGCGCGTGGTATCCTCCATAAAACGACCGATGTTCTACACACCGTCCATCACTTCGTCCAACTCCAATTCTTCTAGATCATCAACCACTCCTTCTACTACTACATATGGCCAGTTTGGCTACCCAATCATCGGTTCCAACGCCGCAATTGTTCATACGTGGCAAACACGCCAGTCAGATCCAGAAGCCTCGGACATATTCTCACTTGGAGCAGTATTTCTAGACATCTTCACTCATTTATGCAAGCGCAAGCTCTCTGCTTTCTCACACCATCGAGGGGCCAAGAACCGGACCGCTGGCCGCGGTGGCGGCGTCGCCGACTGCTCATTCCACCTCGACCGAAACGCCGGCCAAGTGAGCTCCTGGATCGCCCTACTGGACAACGATGCGAAGAAACACAAGGATCCCATCTTCCAGGCTGTTCGACCGATGCTCACCGTCGTGCGAAGCATGCTAAACAGAGAACCCATGAGCCGCCCATCTGCTTATCAGGTGGAGCAGCTTCTGGCCCACTCACTTCAGAAATTGGACGGAAGCTGTAGCCTCCACTGTACTTCCGACCTACAAGTCCATGCCCCCAGGACCAAGAATCCACTCCGTCTAGGCGCACAAGCAGCCTCGTCAGCAGACAGACTCGTCGTCCCGCGAGCAAAGCCACTAGGGGCCAGATCCCCGTCTCCAAGTAGTCCAATGACTGCCGAATTCTCATCTACTAGCTCCGGAGGACCCGTGAGCCTCCGTCCCTCTCCTTCAGCCTCTGCCTCGAGTTTCAGTTTGCCTGATCAGCAATACACGGACACCTATATATATAGCAGCGACACAGATCAAGAGTATGATAAATACAGTACCTCTTCGTCGCCCGTCCCTTGGCGTGACCCAGATCATGGTCTAAGTCCGGCAGCACATAACGATCCGACATGGAATTACAGCATCGCTCTAGGGAAGCATTAGCCTTTGTTTATATATACCCGTTCCAAAGCGATAACCACTTGGCACTTGGCTCCTTCTCTTTGTATCATTGACATACTGCCCTCTCGATCAACAACCAGTCATTTCATCGTCGCATTACTGGTAAACTACTACACTTTCCCTTCGACTTCTCTATTCTCATGCACTCCGCACATACTACTTGTACACAACGTCATGCCTTGTACATTCTAGGCTTTTCGGGTTCTTCCTCTGATACTATATACCTTTACACTTCAATTCTTTCTCAGGAGACTCGGCTTTTTATTCATTTATTTTTTTTTCTCATATACTAATATGCCAGTCCTCCCAACGATTGATGACGAATGACCGCTTGTGCTTGCTTTGGGTGATATCCTTATCTATTTCACTTATTTACCTTTCCGTTTCACTTGTATTTAGCTTAGTCATTTAATCAATTTCTACTGTCTATGCATACACTTCTTCTAGTATGTTTCCGTAATGAATATAAATACGCGTCAAAGATAAGAGGACACCGAAAAGACGATACATATATTTTATAATTCCGCCATGACTATCCAGTAGTAAGTAACCCACCATCCACGCCAATCCCTATCCCACAAAACACCCATGTATCCTCCAAAATCACTTCCAAAATCATCATCAGATCAGGCATAAGTAGAAACCCACATATCAAAGACCAAATATGGTCAAAGTAATAAGAAGTAGATGCAGAAAGTAAATGATAAGACCCCAATGGTGGACAAAAATACCCGACTGACCACTCGCATACTACTGTACTACTTAGTACATCTCACATGCATCTAACCAATCACCTACAACCACCACGCCACGCCCCCAATAACCACACAAAACAGAGCAGACACATCAAGCCGGAACAGAAAGCCACTACCATTTCCAGCATGCATGGATGAAGCCCCGCTCGATGGGCTGTAAGCGGCTACTCCGCTTGGGTTTGTACCTGAAGAGGGAGAAGACTGCTTGTTTGATACTGATTTCGAAGAATCTGCTCCTGACTCGGATGCAGTATCTGTGGTGGTTGCGGTGGCGGAAGCGGGAGAGGTAGCACCATCATCACCACCAGAGTTGTTATCATCATCATCATCATCAGCATGGACGAAGGCTTGACCTATAGTTGGGAGCGGGGCGGATGGATCCACGGCCCATCCACCGTCTGTCGAGGCAGGGCATTCTGGAGGGGAGATAGCCGCGGTGGATTTGACATAGTCGGACAGGGCGACGCCGGTAGGGTCAAGCGTAGCCCACTGGTTCTTGAGGTTATCAAAGTCAGGTTGGATCGGGGTGGGTTCACCCTGGCGAGTGAAGCCGTCCTGGACAATGATATCCTTGGTAGCGGTTGGGGGAGTGTCGGCGCCGGGAGGGCCATACTCGATCAGGCCGTAGTCGTTTGTTTCCTCGATCCATTCGTAGATCATAGCGCCAGACCAGGTGCCCGACATGTGGTCACCGAAGATGGCGGCCTGGTCGGAGAAGGTGCGGGGACGAGCTACGTTGCATCCTGTTTCGGAGAAGAAGATGGGGATGGGGTAGCCTTCTGCTTCGTCTTGGAGGGTTTGGTAGCCGGACAGCTCGTATGAGGAGTCACCGCACCATTCGTAGGCGTTGAGGGAGAAGAAATCGAGTCGTTCGGCGGGGTCAGAGCGACAGGCTAGGTAGTTCTGCAGCATGGGGCGCAGTTCGGCGATGTCTGCGGCCGAATAGCCGACTGGGATGGAGCGGTAGTGCTGCGCATTGCGATAGGATTTGATATCGCGGGCTGCGGCTAGCACGTAGGGGGCGGCGGCGGAGCCGTCCTTGGTGGTGAGGACTTCGTTACCGACGAAGACTCCGGCGGTGTTGTCGTATTTCTGGAAGGCGTCCAGCACGGCTTTGAAGCTGTCGAATTGGGATTGGTCCCAGTGGGGGTCGTCCTGTAAGATGGGGATGATGTGGTTAGTATGGGTAAGGGTTTTGTTGGCGGCCTGATACGATGATGGGTCGGGTGATAGGTCATGAATAGGGTATAGATGGTGGTGGTGGTAAGTGCATACCTGGGAGATCGCGGTGTCGAACGTGTCGAGATCGACGAACAGGTAAATGCCTGCATCTGCGAAAGCTTTCATGCATCCGTCGTGGTTGGCTTTAGGGTCCACATGGTACACACGGATTGCATTGGTGCCCAACTCGGCCATGCGGGCGGCATCTCGCGTGCATTGAGCGGTGTCAATCAGGGGATCTTCGGGAATGAGTTGATAGGCGATGCCTAGACCATGGCGTGCGGGTCAGTGCGTGAGGAACTATCGTGGGTCGAATGGAGACACACGCACCTTTGATGTAGTATTGGGTGCCATCTTCGTAGAAGAATTTTGAACCAACAGCCGAGATGGTTTGTATGGCACTGGCGGTGGGGATATAGAACGTGTTGAGCAGCAACGATAGAGCAGTTGCAGATGATGACCAGTGTGTTTTGACCATTGTCTTCTCGCAGTCCCTGCACGCGGCTTGGCTCTCTGCAAAGTAATCTGCGATAATAGATCGGGTGGGTACTCTGCAGTCTCCTTCCGGGGATTCTGACCGCTATCCTTATCCAAAGAGTGATAAAACACAGCGAATAGACCAGTCCAATGCGTCGGTATCAATTGAGTAAGACGGAGTGCAGAAGTGAGTGGAACACGCCAGCAAAACTGCCTGCAGCTGTCTGGACAGTGAATGTTGTAAATTGTAAAGCAGGTAGATAAGACGACCCAGGGAATGAGAATGCAGACACTTGCATGGACGAGAAAACACCTGTTCTAATATAACAGATGCACGAATAACTGTTGAAGTCATTCATCCCCCCGGGTATCTACCTCCCCATCGTCCTGGCGCCCTGCCATACCAGAGGTACCGTGTCTGCCCTGGAGGAGACATACTCGGGAGTGTTGTTGCAAGGAGCGTGACGTCAAAAAGAATCCTGCAGCTGCGTTAAACTCATTGTGGCTCTGGAGTGGATGAGAGAAGGAGAGGCAGTTCCAATCTCCGGGGAAGATGGAATGCAGCGCGATCGAAGGGGGAACAGATTAATGGATGCCAGGGTGCATGGGATCGACAACATGGATTGGATTGTTTATGCAGGCATTGCAACAAGGTTGTCGCGAACTATGTGAGTACCGCGTCGGAGATATCTGGGACACCACATTCAATAATGTTCGGGTTAAGCATTTCATCTGAATGGAACTCTGAACTTTGGTTACTACAAAGAGTATCTGAGTCTGGGTACATTACAATTCCGATATACAAGATTCCCAGCAAATGTTCATGAGTGGCCTGGTTCCTGACCCAAATTGGCAATCCCCAGTCCCTCACGTGATTATAGGGGTTTCGCACAACAAAACGTTTCCCGATTAGTCATGAATCGTTCCTTTGAAGGAAAAGGAGGAAGCGAGACAGAGGGAAATGAGGTAATGAATCCAGATTATTGCTACACAGTAAGTAAATAGACTGATACTAATTTTGCTACGGGAAATTAATATTAAAATAAGACTGGAACTGAAATTGAAATTGCTTGTGTTTCTCGCCTGAAACCTGTAGGGCAGGGAGGGCCCGAGTGGATACTACTACTTACTTATGGTGTGGTAGGAATTGTGTGTCGCAATTCAAATCATCCGGTTTGATCGCCTGGGCTGAACAGACGATTAATCTCTCAAACGATAGTGGCTAATAAATCTGAGGAGGGGGGCAAAGTGAAGTTGGGTAAGAAGCTACTATTAATATGTATGCTATGATTTTTTTGTCAAGATATGCTGGGAACATGGCACTGGGTGGACACGATCCAGCGATGTCAGGAGGAACCTGACCAGTTGCAAGCCATCGCCCGGGATTGCCCGCCCCCTTATTGCTGGAAGTGTTCTGCTTTGGGCTCTCCGGTCTCGCCCAAAGCACGAGGAGCGATGGGTCTTGGCAACGATCGAGACCCTGGCTGGGCCCACCGCCTAAATAATTAGGATCATCTGGAGATGGGGTCTGTTCTCTGCTAGTTACCGTTACTCTTCGGCCGCTTGACGTAGGATGCTGTTGAGATATTCGAAAAAAATAAATATGAATATAAAAAAAATATCTGAAAAAGCAACAGAAATCAAAGTAGGCAACGTAGACAGCCTCTTCGTTGTAAAAATAATTATTATATCCCCCCATCCTTCTTGGGGGTTGGAAAAAAAAAAAAAAGGAGATGCAAGCAGAGAGTTACAAGCAATCGACTAGTGAAAGACGGATCGTCACCGGCTTGCGTGGATGACGGGGCCTCGTCTGACTGGGGCTTCCTTTTCCCGCATGCGTGCCATTTCCCTTTCCAAGGAATCTCCGCCAACGCTTTCATTTCATTTCCTCCTTTTCCTTTTTCATTTCCTGCTTTTCCCTTTTCCACCCCCCCTCCCCTCTTTTTTCTTTTTCTTGCCCGTTTCTGACGTGCTGGGGGGTTTAAACTCATACTAAAGTAGATATATCTACAATTCCCATTGTCCCTCCTCCCCTCCTCCCCCCTTCTTTTTCTTCTTCACCTTATCTACCTACTATTATCCACCCTTTTACCACACCTAATTCCTCACCAACACACACTCCATCCTCGTCTATTCTGGTCTGGATCATGCTATCCGTGGTTCTCCCGTCTTTCAAATTCGCCCTCTTTGGAAAGCTTCTCCGCCCACTTGTGCCTCGTTTGATTGGCTCGGACTAGTCGTTTCGTGTTTCGCCCAAATTCAACCCTGTTGTGCCTCCCCGGTGCAACGTCATCCTTATTCGCATATTAGTCGTCGGATTGCTATTTTTGTCCCCATCGCTATATATTACCGTCTCCATAATATATTCCCACCTCTTTCATCGTTACGGTCTATCCGTTGCGCGATTAAGCGGTTGACCGCAACATGTCCACCACCAGCACATATTCCCCATTTCGCATCTCTCCCCGGGATCGCGCCAATTTGGATCGCAATGAGGCTTTTAGGCTTGTGAGGGAGCATCTGAGGCGCCAGGAACTGGGCATGAAAGCTCCCAGGTACGTGTTTGCATCCATCAAAACAAATAAGAATTCCCCGGTCAATTATCGTAGCTAACAATATCGGCTATAGCTTTTGTGCCGAGCATCGCCATGATACCCCCAGTCAAGAACAGGAAACCTTCCGCCTTCATCGCGATATCATCCACACCATCCTCCTCCCTCTGTTCCTGCTCCACCATCAAGCCTCGCGTATCGCAACCAATGTGCTGCCACGCCACAAAGGCGCGGAATGCGAACGGGCGTTCCGTGGTGAGGCGCGTGGTGCTTATGCTTGGCTGCATTCCATTCTGAGCGAAGAGCATGATTGGTATTTGACCGAGCGCTGCCCCGCCTGTATCGTTCTGCACGTTATGAACTCGGAGCCGACCATTCGATTTGTCGCCGTGGCGTGTCTCCTGTCAGACCACTTGCAGGGTCTGGACCTCCCGAGCGCCAAGAGACGGCTGCCTAACTTCGACTTTTGGTACGAATCGCTGGAGAACGCTGTTCGCGAGGATACCTTTTGGGGCGAGGGCTTCTGGCCGGACATCGAATATCGCGCCTGCGCCTTGACCGATGGGGTGAAGCAGCTGGTGCTGCAGTGCTTGGAGCTGCAGGCTGCTCTGGACCGACACGACCTGCAGCCCGAGGAGTCGTACCGACCGACTCAGCGCTCTCGGAATGACTCGTCACGGCCGTCCGTTACGGTGAAGCAGTCCAGCTGCACGCCGCTCCCTGTCATCGACGAAGAAGACCAGAAGCTCTTTGCCAAGGCCGGCGCCAATCGCGGCATGCATCCCTGCCGCAGTGAGCGGCCGCAGAGATTTCACGCTCGCCGCCATGGTGACCCTCGCAGAAGATCGGTGACATCTTGAGTGATCGCAGGGGTGCTTGTATCAAGCGACCAAGCTGGAAAAATAATTTAAACAGACCACCTGTCGTGGGTCTAGTCACCAACGGTCTGGAATCATCCTGCATCGGGATGGCCGAATCCGCCGCCGAAATTAGGAATCGGCCCACTGACGTGAGTTGCAAACTTATTGCAACCACCTCTCAGTGACACTATCTACAGTCTCGAAGCAAGTAGGTGTGCACTAAGCCTAGACGTGCCACCGAAGTTACAATGCCCCCGTACTTCCTCTTGCAGAAACTCACGGACATCCCCCGGTGGATGTAACGTCGAGGACTGCTTCCGCGGAAATGCCTACCGTTGTGCATGCGTGTGTGGCTTGAGCAGAATATGTCCAGATCGTGCAATCCTGTAAGCCATTCGCAGCAAGGGGGCAAAAGACGTGGTTCGGGGCTGAGGTTATTGTGAGGACAGCCACGGTTAGAGTGTGGAGGCAAAATAGCCTCACGAGGTGGAATCCGGAAGGATGAGGTAGTTCTATTCAACTGTATATACTTTTGATGGACGAGAAGAGCAATACATGCACAAACATTATCATTGAACCTATGTCATTCATACATTGTAGAACTGTAGCAGAATCCGACACAGACCCGCCCACACATCAGTCAACTAACAACGTAAGCAAATCTGACACAGACATAAACACAAAACACAAAACAAAACACGCAATCCAGGTCGATCAAACACACAATGACAACGTTCTGTAACCAACTATCTACCTCCCTACTATGTACCTAACACAGCTAGCTGGCTGGCTGTAAGATTGGCAGTCCCTCTGGCTAACTGACAAGACAAGAAGAAGAAGGCAAGGGAGGTAAGTCAAAAGTGGGGAACTTCATGCATGCATGTTGTCTGTCTGTTCTATTCAGCAAGCCATGAAAACAAACAAACATAATTGTTGTCTCTCTTTTCTTTGCCCCGTTTTGCCCCTCATGTACTATCCCCACTGCATCAACAACAAAACACAAAAACAAAACAAAATATAATGATGAAAAGACAAATACAAACAACAAACCTGTTTTTGTTTTTGTTTTTTTTCCAGACCTTTGTATATCTGAGACATGATGAAGTGGATTCAATTGTGTAGTGGTGGTGAACTAACTTACGTACGTACGAATGTGCCGTGTTTTCCCCACATTCTACTACCGCTAACTATCTGGACTAACTTGTTAGGTGCTTTTGGTTGGTTGGTAGATTAGATTAGTTGGGTTAGTTGGTTGGATTACTCCGCGATGGCGAAGGAGGAGAGAAGTGGAGGGGAAGGGAAGGGAGGGGTGGCGGCAAATTCGTATTCTTTCTATCTTGACTCTTTATCCATCTGGGACTAGTAGACGAATTAGGTATCTGGTGAGGGTTTTGGTGTGTGTGGGGATAGGGATAGGGATGGCAATTATCTTATCGCATCTAGATTCGACATGGACATTGGACATGGTGGGTGATGGGTTATGTGGCACGGGAGAGTATATCTGTCCGTCTATACTATGTCTATCCTATTACTTTACTTGAATCATTTTATCCTCTGGTAGAAGAGATTGGAGGATGATGATGATGATGAATCTAGTCTTTAATCATTCGATCCTCTGGTTGAGTAGATTGGAAAGGATGAGTCTGGCTGGGTCTCATGATGGAAGATCAATTAATCTAGACTATGTGGAGAGTAACGGGGAGGAAATGGAGTTGTCTGGAACCGTGGGTTAAGCATGGATGGTTGTATCTAGTTATGACGGGTTGATTCGAGAGAGTCATTAAGATAGAGGACTATTAGACTAGTGGTAATGGGAGAGAGAGAGAGAGAAAGTAAGGTTGGAGACGGGATAGTTGTGTATGGCTGGATTTGATCATCGGAGGGAGAGAGATTTGGGGAATTGGGATTGGGTTATACGGGATGGGGGATTGAGATTCCATGGATGGGTGTGTTTGAGATTCTTTTCCTTTCTCCCTCTGTCTTTATTTTTTTTTTTCTCTTCTCCGTGGGAATAATGATCAGTTGATTGTCTATTTAATTTACTATGTATTGTTTTCTCTTGTACACTCAGTACTTGGTTAAGTGTAGAGTGGAGCATCAATCATCAGGCATGAATTCATTTTCCTGATGGATGGAGACAGGCCACGCCACCACACGAGAGTATCTGGTAGAAACATCAGGTTGTGTAGGTAACCAACGGGGTCTAGACTGGGTCCGAGTCGGATGGGATACAACCCGGTGGGGATCGCCATTATCCACAATTCATTTTGCATTTTCCGTGCTTGCGATCACATCACGAGATACATTTGCTGGCACAACCGTATACCACCTACGTTTTAGTTGTTGTAGTACAGAGGATGTTCTGGATCGTGGGTGTGTGTGAGAGTGAGCCGTGTATACTTGATCAGGAAGGGGTAGTAAATTAGATGGACGGCATGTAGATCCATACATCGCATCACATCCGGTCAGTCTCGGGAAACAGGATATCAGAGGATCTAGTAGTAGTCTAGGTTTTGTTGGTAGATCAGAGAATCAGGTTTGAGTCGTCGCTTCACTTTCAAAAGGAGATGGCTATTGTGGTGGATGGATGGATGGATGTGTATGCAGATGCCTTGTTCATGGTGATGTGAGTGATGAAGATCGTTCTCTTTCTGTAAGATTTTTGGTTTGGTTGGATATGCTATATCCCTGATATGGATGGCGATAGCATACGCATGCTCCTTATGCTGAAATTGTGTGGATAGATAGCTAGGGTCCAGAACTGGGTGACAGCAGTGATAGTGACAGTGACAGTGACACCTGTCAGGCAGGATCGCTTCAAGGGTCTAATTTCACGTACCGTGGAATTGTATCCCAGTCGGTAATGAAGAAGTTATATCGCTTCCGACAACGATGGAAATTAGCAGAAAAGGCTGGAGGAGGACTGATTTATTAAACAGGGCTTAATCGGTGATAGTGTTGGGCTGCGTGCGAGGCCAAAAGGAGGTGAGGATGATTTCAGCCACTTACGACATGCAATTCTCTTCGGCTATGGATGCGTACAGACGGGATCGTTCCAATGGACTGGATTGGACTGGACTGGGCTTGAAAGTGGGGGGAGTGAGAACAGGAGGGAGGGGAAAAAGTAGTAGCAGGAGCAAGGCGTGGATAGACACATTTCTTTTTCCATCGCTCTGCCCGTTGTATGTATGTACCTCCTGTGTGCGACTGCGGACGACATCTGAGGTCAGACGCCGTGAGGCTGAGATAAGGGGACATTTTTTTTTATTTTATTTTTGTACAAGAAAATAGAAAAGAAAAAAAGGAGACAGAGATAACTAAAAGCAGTATACCTATGGACGGAGTTACCCGATTAGGTAAACACATGGAGATTGTTTTCAGTATGTTCAGCAGCGCCAAAAGTACAAACAACAAGCACACTAAACTCCCTCTTCAGCCTCAGCTCTGCGCAGCCACGGGAGCCATGCCGGATCTACGATAAACCTGAGAGGTATAGTCCTAGCGAACTAACTAACTTAACTCTCAGACTAACTTGCTCCCGCACCTACAGATCCCTAAACCAATTTTCTCTTTTGCCTGACCCGACCTACAGTAACCTAGTCAAGCCCAAGCTACGGCCTAAGTTAAGTAAACCTTCGGTTAGAGAGGAAAGTCAGTTTAGTTTCCCGTAGGTAGTTAGTCTAGTCTGTAGACTGGAGAGGGAGACAAGACAGACCAGGGCCTCCCAGTGGCCCCCTCCCTCCCCCATCCATCAACCCTGCCTGATCCCAGAAGAATTGAACCTTATCCTGCCAATGTTCATCTCTAGGCCCATAATGGCCCAGTTGCGCACACACACACAACAATAATTGACCCGAGTTTTTTTTATTATTCTATTTTCCCTTCTGATTCATTTCGGACCACATAAGGCGGATCTTTTCAGCAGCACGGAACAAGGGTCTAGGCGTCAATCCGCCCGGAAGCGGCAGTGGGTTTCGATCGCGCCATGCAAGCAAGCCTTCTGCTGCCCGGGGAGGCCAATGAGGGTGGCCTCTGCGCCACGCCGAACCAGGGTGAGGGCGAGACTGTCGACGTCAAGAGTCACTGAAATTTGGGGGATGAGCAGTTTTGAATTGCCGGTTGACTTTAGGACAGACACTGAGAGGCAGAGGGATTTGGCATAGAGTTCCAGAACCATTTTTCCTTTTACTTGGCCTTAGTTGGATTTTATTCTAATTAATTTTATTTCTTATTTTCTTATTATTTTCTATCTGGGTTTTCCATAACAGGTGATTCATCTCCTTCCTGGCTGGCTCAACTCGTAGGCTCCCTCACCATCTCGCCCTTTTCCGGTCCGCGTCTACTCTGAGTCATGCTTCTACACCGTAACTATTTATTGTGCGTGGGAAATTTCTAGATTCAGCAGTGCAGGATCCATGAGTGGGTAAGGTACTGCGTACTAGTTGGTATAGGTCAGGTACAAATTATGGGGAATGGGCAATAATAAAGACGATAATGAAGAACTACTACTGAAGGCTGAAGCGTGGCCGGGATCGAAGATGCTAGCACCGTCACTAGACTAGTTATACGCTACCCACCTGATTGAACGCTGGTTTATTAGTTTGCTCACCATTGTGGTCTTAATCAGGGACTATGTTCCGGATTATCTGGGGTTTTCTTGATGTTGTTTGTTACTTCTGTGCAGTGTGCACCCGGCTTCGCTTCGGGATTCCCGAAAGCTTCAACTTTCTGAAGAATCACCACTACAATGTATGGTAGGTCAAATGTAAACAGGAAATTAGTTGTAAATAAGCATCGGATCAGACGGTAAAGAGCAAGATCGATAAAGTGATGCTGATCCCAGGTAATACGAGATCTAGAGCAGAAGACAAGTTGTTGGTTACTGGTAACGGCCATTGTTACCAAGTATAGGCAGGCAGGCGGCAAGACTGCCACAGTGTGAGGGAAGAATTAAAAAAGCAAACCTCCTGATCAGTTCGCCCTGGTTGAAATAACCATGCTGCCTTTTTTTATTTCCCTTCCCTTTCTTTTCTCGTACACAATGTGGGCAGTTTGTAGTACCTGCCTGACGCCTGGCACGACGGCCGGATCCACCCAGACAGACAAGTCGTCATGGATCAAGCTGGTCATCCATGCTTTTCTTCCCAGGGTCCAGTCCATTACATCGCTTGCCTTGTCTTCATTACACACTTTGGCTGGTGGTTGTTGGTACTGCTGCTGCTGCTGCTACAGACAAGACTCCCCTCCGACCGGGAAAGGCCAGACGGGCGGTGGGGCGCTGCTACTACTTTTTTGGGGAGAGATGGGGGGCAAAACTAAAAAGGTGGGCACTGGACACTGGTGGACTCTGCTGGAAGGCCCGTGTAATGCCCGTTACGGTATCGCTGGGCCTGTCCCGGTTTAGCTCCGATCAGCCACTATGGAGGCCTAGACGAGTCGGAGGCGTCTGGGCCTCTGGATAAGTCGGTTGGTCGGCTCAGTCCGCGACCTTGAGACTTGAGCAGGAAACCTTCCTGCTTTGAGTGGGAATAACTTGGATGGTTATTATATGGGATGAATAGCAAAAACAATAAAATTTTTAGGATACAATTAGCAGCTAGAGAAAAGGAAATAACTAATAAGGGTAAATAAAACAATGCAGGTGGAATGCCGGCGGGAGCAGATGATAGATTAAAAGTGTCCCGTTTTATACACCTGCATTGCTCACCCGCTGACTGGCCCGACCGGGCGTCCTCGTGTCATGAATTCCCCAATCAGGCCAAGGCCGGCAGGTCTAGAACGCCGGTGGAAAGTCGCAGCCCGAGGGTCTTGGCTGTCAGTCTCTGCGTCTGGCCCTTGGGTCAATTTCCCAGGCGTCATGATCCTTTTTCTGTCTGTTCTGTTCTGTCTTGCTTGAAACTGAACCGCTATTTTCCATCCGCGCCTAAACTTTCTCGACAGGGCCCGGATGGCTCTTTCTTTCGACTCTCTCGCTGACTCTCTTACACTCTCTGGTCTTTTCTTTCCCTCCCCCCTTCAATCTCGCTCTCTTCTCCACTGTATCATCATCATCGTTTTACCATTTACCTCTCTCTGTCTCTCCATCTTCTCATCTTTAACCTTCCACTTCTTCCCTTCTTCCCACCTTCCTGTCATCTCTCGTCCTCTTACTACTTCCCCCCCCCCCTCCTCTTCCTCCTCCACTCCTCTTTTAGTGTCTCCCCGGTCTCTCTCTCTCATTCCCGACCGTCTATTTTGCTTTCCCTTCTAACCCAACAACTACTATTCGTTTCCCCCTCTCCCTGTCACGAACTCTGCCACGCCAGCCAGCTTTTCATGGTGCTGTTTGTTCGTGATTTCTACCAAGCTACCCAACCTTCCACCACCATTACTCAATATCAACTCTCCTTCTCCCCGGCCCCAACATCGTTCCCTCGGGTTGTGTCTGAGACCTGAAAGTCCTTCGGCTGCACTCTAAAGTTAGCGTACTCGTGGATATTGAGTTGGCTGGATCCGCCTCTTTTCGACGTCGCCTCCCTTCCCCGGCTCGCCAGTAGCCCAGCAACTAGACTGGATGAATCCCCCACAGTGCCATGGACCATATCGACCTACATCTGTGGTGCGAGACAGCCCGGTCATGCGTTCGCCATTCTCAGCATCTTCCTTCTCATCCACATCCTCCTCAGAAGCGTCGGGGGAACCCAGCACGCCAATGAGAGCCAGCTCGCCAGCTGATTCACAGGATCCGCTCCAATTAAGCCCCGTCTCGCCTCTCAAGTCACACCCGCAACTATCATTATCACCATCCTCTGCCTTCCACCACAACCATCACAACATCGGCTCCAGTCGATTAAAGCGACGTGCCTCTCAAGGATCCCTCCTAACAAAGCCTTCTCCCGTCTCTCGATTCCTCTCTCGCAGCAACGCTTCTCTGCACCTGCCACCCTTGGAAGACTTCGGCCTTTTCTCCAAATCCCCGACTCGGGCGGAATCCCAGTCCAATCCTTCCGACACTCGTCTTCGCGTCTCCACCTCCTCCACCGCATCGGGGTCGCTGGCGGCTCGTGCGTCCCAGTCAACCGCCGGGGTGTGGGAGACATCCGCCGCCAAAAGTGATTATCTCTCCGCCCTTCCCCCGACTCCCCCGGATGACAACGACCACATAGCGTGGAATCCTTCATCCGGAATGTTGCTGTTCGAGTCGCATATGAACCGGGAGCCCGGGCCAATGGCCATGGATGAAGGTCCCAGCATCGGTAATTCGCCCGGCCGAACGTCGGACGGCCTCAGCAGCCCGTCCGATCAACTTTCAAATGGATCGCCGTCAAGCTCTGGTGGTAGCCCCGGGTCTTCTGGTGACATGGATTGTGATCACAATTCATGGCTGGAGAATAGTATTGAAGCATCGAGTGAGTTCCCTCCGATCACGTGTCCTTTCCGTATGGAAATCTCTGTAAGAGCTTCTGGAAGCTAACCTTTCATGTGATAGTATCATCTCTTCCCTTTTCCAACGGTCGCGGGGAAGCCGTGAAGATCGTCTCACAAATGCTTCCTTACCCACGACCGGCTGATAAGTCCGCCCCGGTCTCCGCACACGATAGCGTATACTGCGCCCTGGTCCACGCGATTCAAGATCGCCTTCGTCATGGACAGTCTCCATACATCAACATCACCCATGCTGTTCCTGAACAGTTCAGCCTTTCCAACTTACCCTCCTCTCCTCCACCGACACCTCGCTCGCTTTTCTCCGGCGAGGATTATTTCAACCCACCGGCTGTCTTCTCCAGTGCAGCCGTGGTTTCCGCCTATCACGATTTCCGGGGTCCGATCCAGCCCAAGACGACGTACTCTCCGATGCCGATCGTGCCGCCACACACCGTCCACGTTTCGGTCTTGGAGCGGTATCTCCCTCCGTCGTCCCCACAGGAATACAAAGACATGTTCTCCCGGTATCGTCCGTCATTCTTGGTCGACCGACTGAGTGAGCTATCACCTGACGGCGGGTCATTACTGTTCGTCTACCCCACGAGAAGGGGTGCATCCACCTTCAAGTCGCAATACCTCGGACCCATCCTAGATCCCTTACTCCGTCAGCTGGTGGTTGTGAATGAGTTGTCCACCGACATCGGTCGCTATCTGGGAAAGCTCTCGTCTGTCTCGCACATGGAAGACTTTGACACGATGCGGCAAAACCTCACCCAGCTCTGCTGCGATCTGAGCTCCCCATCGTCTCAATTCAGCATTGTCGATGCCCGTAAGGGCAGTGCCCATCTGGACCGTGATCTGTGGACCGAGTGGTACATTCACCAGGAGAAGTCTCGTATGAAGGAGGTTCTCAGCGTATACTGGCAGAACGGCCGCCGGCTGCCTGCGACCAAGGCAGTGTCGAATATGTCGACGAATTACATTCTGGAAGATAAAGAGGTGACTTCGGCCATGCTCTTAGGGGAGATCCTGGATGGTATCCGAAGACGGCCATATGGCGAGGATTCGGAGCCTCGGGATGGTGTTGAGTTGGGAGTTTTCGTGATCCGCCGGACTCACTAAGCACGGGTTCTGCAGCTGTGGAGCCAGTTGCGGGCGGGAATCCCTCTCCGCCTCCGTATATGGATGCTCCATCTTCTTGATTATGCTTCATCTTTCCTCTTCTCTTTTCTTTGCTTTTAATATTTTCTTGAAGGATATATAACCGTGTGATTCAAAATGGGGAACTGGCGGGTCCGGCGGCGTCTGCGGAGTTGGGCTTTGGGTTCTCGATTGCACGTTTGGGAATGTCTAGGGAGCATTGACTGTGTGCATTTGCTATTATCGGATGAAAATACCCAGGATATCTATTTCATGGCAGCGTGACGACCACTAGCATGTGATTACTACTACTTTTTACTCTTTCTAAACTAGATATGGAAATACATGATCCGCCCTACAGAAGGCAACCCAAAGGCAGCGATAGATGATGTCAGCGTAGTGAGTTGTACACCGTATACGACAGTGGTAATTCCTATGTAAGACTCTCCCATAGATAATGGAGTGCGCACTGCAATTGTCGTCCTTTTTTAATTCATATGTTATCAAGCATACCAAAACTCAAGTCTGTGTAGTTAATAACTCTGTATGGCTTCACTGCAGGCCGGGAAAACACCGACAGGCCGGGCGGTCAATAATGTCCCCGAGGCTAATCCGCTTCGGGCCAACGGCCGGCCTCCCGCCTTCTGCTCTCCTCCGTCACTCTCCAGTCCAGTTCTTCTGCCTCCTCTTTCTTCGCCTCGAATTTGCCTGGTCGCTTGTCATCTCCGTGCTTATGCAGACTGCCTTTCGAGCCTCTCGGTCTCGCCCTGCCTTGTTCCGGCAGCAGTTTCCTGCCAAGCCCAGCTTTGCTTCTCCCACTGAGCCTTCTTCTCATCGCCCTTCTCAACTCTTCGCAGTGTTTGCCCTCCACTCCTCTCTCTCTTTCTCGCTCTAGCACCTCCACCATTATTGCTCATGGCCTACTCTCCTGGCCCAACATCCCCGGTCCACGGGAACGGGGCGCCCATGATGGCAAATAACTTACAATCTCGAGGGCGCTCCACTAGTCCTCCGACCAGCGTGCCGCTGTCGAAACGGGACAAACGACGCAGCGCGCTCCAGGAGCGCCTCCATGACCTCACGGCCTCGTTCAGCCAAAACAGAGATACACAGTTCCGCCAACAGTTGCATGCTCTTCAATGCGACATGACCCTCATTAACAATGCTGATCCTTACGAACCCGGCCCTCTCCCCGATTCGGCGGAGGATATTGCCCGCCTTATCGAGAATACCGTCGGTGGGGGCAAGTTCGCCAAAGAGATGGCGAGCTTGGCTGGCATGTGGTATTCGCGGTTCGTGCAGGAGGTCAATCAGGTCAAGGCGGAGAAGGATGCGGATTTGGCTATGTTGGTAGTGAGTTCATCCTAGCACAGCTTTTGTTTTTCTGTCGAGTTCGCGGGCTAATGTTTATTCGCTTCTCCAGCATCGTCACAATCATAATCTCGAACGGTTCAAGCAGGAGTATGCGTTTCGGGTCCATTTCGCGGAGGAAGAATACAATAACTTGTCGCTTACCCTTCGGGAGCGTCTTGTTCAAACGATCTCGGGCAAGAGGGCTCGCTTGATGCGAGAAAAAGAGCAGTTGGATCTGGCGGATACCAACGCCCTTCTCCTACACCCCAATCAGTTCAGCATTACCAACCCTGCCAGTCCGGGTGGGATCCACGGAAACCGCAAGACTCGTCACACCCGCCACCGCGTTGATTTGGACGAGCTCGGCAATGGGATCATGTCAGAGCATTTTAATAAGCGCAAGAGAAAGGCGGCCGATGAGGATGTGGGCTCGCCTGTGCGCGAGACCAACCCCGCCGAGCGCGCCAAGGCCCAGGCGGCCCAGCAGCAGCAAGCGCCGTCCTACTCCATCAATTCTCTCTTTACGGAGAGGGAGCTTGGTGCTCATGCCAATGCTGCACACATTGCGACAGTCCACTTCTTTTCGACGTCCAAGCGTGCGGACCAGCCGTCTGGAGCGGCTACAAACGGTAACAACACCGATGCCGACGATGGTTCGGGGGTGGACGGGACGGGTGCCGAGGACAATGGCACTCCTGCGGCCGATATGGCTCGCACAGCCAGTCAGAACTTCCACGCCACGCGGTCCACGCGGGGGCATGGAAATCACGCTTTGAACGCGCTGGCGGAGCTGTCAGATAAGCCCGCTGTACGTCCTAGTCTCCCGTACAATATCTTGGCCAACTATCACGCGCGTTCAAGCAACAGTGGCGCGCCTCCCTTGCCTCCTCTGATGAACGAGGAAGTCGATGACGACTGGGCGCGCATCGACCGGTTGCATAACAAGCCTGCGGGATTCGTGGATCGCACGCTCGTTCAGCTCTTAGTTGAGACAATCCCCTCAGACGTCGACGGGGTGCCCCAGGACCCTAACCGGTTCAACATGCTGCATCCCGACTTCCCCACCGAAATGGGCATGCATCTGTATCCATTAAGGAAGGACAACGGCGATGTAACAAGCAACGAGCGTTCAACGAAGAAAACCAAAACGGGCTAGCCATGTAGCCTCTATTTGCGGAACCAACAATACCACAGGCGTTTAAGGCTAGCCATGACACTGGCTAACCGGGGTAGGTGCAAACTGGATGGGTAGCGGGAGTACTTAACAAATACCACTTTGACGGGCGTTGGGATTGATTGACATTGGCTGCCTGCTTGTACGGTGGCATTTGTTTGGACGGAGCAAGAATCTCCTGTCATACCTTTTTTCTTTTTCTTTTCCTTGTTTCCTTTTCTCATCAGTGATCTCTCTTCACCTTGAATATCTCTGACCCGGAATGTTTACTAGAGTCAGCCAGTAGTAGTATACTTCTCTCTGAGTCTTGTGATTCTGCTCTGCGTCTATATTGCTTTGCTTCGGACTGGATTGTTGTCCTGGGACGGCGTTGACTGGTGATAGAATTTGCCCTGCTTGCTTCATTGGATATGACACGAATGAGGTAGGCAGTAAGTAAGTAGTCAGTAGGTATGATAGTCAGTAGGGAAGGAATGAAGTGAACTGTACATGCTCGCTGGAACGTGTTTATCCCTCTTTAACTGTGCCCCGGCGGGGCTTACCCTTGAATGAACTGTAGAGGCGTTTGGTGGTTACTTGGTGAAGTATCTAACTGGTCAGCACTGGCAGCAGTTATTTGTAAGCGACTACTTAGTTCACAGGCTTAGTCTTGGCTATACAATAAGACATAATGCACACTCATCCACCAGATTAGGTCTGGTACCTAGATATACTCTCTGTTGATATATTTCATTTATTATCATGTACCGGTATAGCCAGTGCCATATATAGTGGGGTGACTTATTATGAAGCTCTTAAGTGCATACATTCAGTGAGATACTAATTACTCTACAACGCAACCTTACCTACCTGCGCAGCTGATATAGGGGGGGAGGGAATATCACAAGGGCGAATTGAAAACACTATATATGCATCAAGCAAGGTCTATAGTAATACTGACAATGGGATTGATTAATCTAGAAAGAATGAGACAGTTGGACGATGATGACAGTAGAGAAATAGGATCATCTTCAATATCATCACCCGGCGACGGGATTGGCAACAATGAACAAAGTACTAAGAAGCAGGAACGACACAATAAACAGAAGAAAAAACAGTCAGTACTACTAGTAATATACCATGTATACTAGTTGTCCGTGATATAGTATGTCGCTTCACGGCCCGAGCAGAATACCACTAACTATTTAGTAGCAAAGAGGTATCTGGATTACCCAGCTAGCTAGCTAGCTTGCTAAGTAGCAGGAGTAGGCGTCAGTTAGCAGGTGTTTGATATTTCTGTGATTGGTAAGGGGAAGCGTGTGTGTGGGTGAAACCCTTATTGTCTGCTTGGATGCATCAACAGAAGCATGCCCACCCTTAACCATGTTACCATTGTTATATTCACCTTGAACAGACAAATGCTCGTTAGGATCACCGGGGCTTCCGTGGAACAGGTTACTATCTCGCATCGTATCAGTCAAGCTTCCCAGCTAGATTGTTGGTGGTAACATAGTAAAGGGGAAAAGAGAAGATAGAAATGGATGTTGAGGAGGTTAACGGATTGATTGATTGCTAGTTAGCTGTTGGCTACTCACGTAATAGTAACCCGTTCCATCAGCCTCATGTCCGATTCATTGAACAGGCTACCACTCTCGAAGCGCTCTTTGAGCAAGGCAAGAGCGGCAAATTTCACGTTTTGATCGATGACCGTGGTGAGACGAGTGAAGCCGGGATCGGTCTCAGAGAGATACACCGGGATATTTCTTTGGAGGCTTCTGTTGAAGACATGACCGATAAGAGACATATTCTGAATGTGCTCAAGTTGGCTTAAGGAGACAGACAGAATAGATAAGAAAATTGTGAGCGCTGTATATCGAGTAGGGTAATTGATGCAGCAGCTGCGTTCGTTTGGCACATCTCATGAAGTAGGGGGGAGGAGGGCTTGAAAGCGTCCTTTATAAATTTCAATTCATGCCCATCTGCTCCCAATATGTCTCCAACAAGATCATAACGCATGATCCCCTTCATACAAAAGGTCCTCCAACCAGATGAACTTTAAGCTGGCTTGTTGGAGGTATCCTTAGTCCATCAGCGAGGGCCAATGTGAGGGTCTTGCGTGCCAAATTAGCGTGAGTTCGCTTCCAAGGCAGGCACAAAGGGCTATACTATAGCTTCTAGATTGTGATCATGCGGCAGATCCAGTTGGTCGCGTATCCAAGGCTGAATAGAAGGCTCAGGCGGCGTTGGTTGCATGGCCTATAGTACGACAATCCGTGCTTTTTCCCGCATCAACTCTCGTTGGAAATCGGCATGTCGTTGGAGAATATACCCGCTTCTCGTTGGGCTTTTTGTCACAACCCTCCAGCTTAGTCTGCATACGGGCGCATGGCAAATTATTGCTGGGGTATTGCAGCGGATCTATTGACACCTGTCGTGACTATCGGGAAGATGTGGTTGAAGTTATAGCTCGATAATAAACAGTAGAGGGAGAAGCGGCCAGCACGTTCTCCCATCCTTTCCAACCAAACTAGCCTGTTCGATCTCTTTTAGACGCGTGAAGAAGGGACTGTAGCTTGTTGAAATTGTACAGAATATTAATCCATGTGATGTCCTCCCAAGCTCACCGGATTCACGTTCTCGCAAGCTCTTCTAATGCCTTAAACTCTTCCGACGCTAACACAGATGAGGCGGAGGGCCTTTGGACTGGATCAACCACCAGCATTAATCGAAGAAGATCCCTTAATTGCTGAGGCATTTCCACCTTACGTATTTCCTCACACAAAGGTGAGATTGCTTGCAACTCTGACACTTCCTTACTGAAACTCTTAGCAGCATCTACTGCAGCTTTCAGCGAATGACCCTCAACACTGTCGGAGTGTGGGATCTTCCAATGAGGGAATAGTCGCTTTATCTTCGCCATGCACCAAGCGTCATTAATGAAGGGATGCGGACTATTCCACACGCCCAGTACTCCCGGGTTTATCCAGCAAAGCAGCATCGCGGCAACTGCCCAGACCTGGGATGGCTCAGCGCATGCTTGGCCTAGGAAGACTTCAGGAGCGCGCATCGCATATGGTTGTGCATTGCAAAGACTGCCAGATGGCACCACTAAAAGTCGATCTATCAGTACAAAAAAGAAACAGAGTGGTCTTGCGGGTATTAATGCAGACTCACCAAGTCCTAAGTCCCCTACTTTAGCTGTTATATAGCCGGTCTCAATGCCAGAGAGCAGGATGTTTGCGGGCTTAAAGTCTGGGACAGGTTATGTTAGTAACTGTTAATCTTCTCAGAATAGGAACTCTGTACCTGTGTTCACACTTCTGTAGCCTTCCAGTACGACACAACTGGTCAAAGCTGCTCTCATGAAAGTCACGATGAGGGGGTATATACGCATGCTAGGCTGGTATTTCACCTCTGCAAGAGTGGTGTCCATCCATTCCAAGGCGATGGTGCTACTGTCAATCTCATCGTACATCTTTCGGAAGCACCCCGAAGAGGCGACACCAGGAAGACGATAGGCCTGTCGCTCACGCTTCATGTTCTCTAGCGCAATTACAGCGCCAGGCGGGGATACTTTGATGAGAGCCCTGATATAGTACAGTTAGTGACGGGCCAGGTTATGATTCATGATGCAGCACAGCAGACCTTCTGGGAGCTTGAGGAACGCCCCGTGCATGCTCACGCGGAATAACCTCAGCTTTATAGACGGTCGAGGTATGCGTGCTATCCCCCACTACAGGTTTGAGTATTCGGTATTTCCAAGAGGCACCTTGAAGAGTACTTCCAGGTGCGAAAGTCGACATAGTTTTTGTGAAATGCTTCCGCGAAGCAAACATACTCAAATATTTGTGCAATAGAATAAATCAAGAATTATTATAATATGAAGACCCCGACTTAGCCGGTTCATATGTGAAGTAATGGAGAAATGTATGAAAGGAAGGAAACAAAAGCGAGAAGAGAACAAATGGTGACGGGCACGGGACCCGGAATGTGGCTGGTGCGGCGGCTATGTGGCTATGACAGAACACCCCAAGATCCAATACTCCAACCAAAATAGCCGCCCTTCCAACGAGAATGTATAAAGTCCCGGTGCGTCCCCGACTGTGTCGGTAGCCTTTCTTTACCAACAAGAAAGTTTGTCGCACGCTTTCATTCTAAGCCCATTGACATGGCGCGCCGAAAACGCCCAACCATGCCCCATGCTCGCAATAAAACCGGGAAAGCCTCTCGCCATGCACCGCTGGACCAAGAAACTGTGCTAGAAAGCGCTTCCTCTTGGGTGAGGTGGATAGAGACGGGTGAAAAGATAGTGACGAGAGACATAAAACGCATTCATGAGGCCCTCCATTTAGTATCCGACAAGAACGGAGCAGATTCATACACTGCTGCTGTACGGCAGGCTCACTCCCTAGGTGGTAAAGAGCTCACGGTGATATTTGCTCTGGCAGTCGGCAAATCCGCTTTCAGAGACACTAAGAAAGAGCTGAAGAGGAAGCTTCTGACACTGTTGGCAGAGTAAGGATGGCATCTGTCTACCTATATCAAAGATAGGTTGCGTGAGTTTGAGTGTCGTCTTGTTCCAGAAGGTAAGTAGAGTTCCCTCCGCTCAGGAACCCTGTATTTCTTACTTTACCGATTAGCAGATGACGACAACCGTAGCAACGTCAGTGGGACCGCTTCGGAAATACTGTCGCAAAGGGAACCTGAGGCATCGGTCCCATCTGAGGCGATATCTTCTCAAGAAGCAACCGCCTCGTTGGCCTCTCAATCGCGATATCAGACGGGTGAGCTGAATTAGATGGTGTTGTAGTTATAGGCTGACCAGTCTTCAAGAGCTCAGTGGAAACGTGTACGAGCTTACTCCGATCGATCTTTTGGAGATATCAACTGCGCTTGTCACTCAGAAGCTCATATGCCCGGGACCTCTCCTGCTGACAGAGCCCTTTCAGCCCACAGCAAAACCATTCATCACTATTCCCATTACCACGCAGCTCTGTTATTATCTTCGAGACCGCTGCAGACAGGTCATGTAGCAGTGCTGGATGGCTTTACGAGGTATCTTATTTTGATTGAACCGAGTGCATAGAACTGCCACTCGCAACGCCAGGGCCAGATCAATAATTGGCGCTCGTTCTGCGTTACCGTCTCTGCAACTACGTCGATACCCCACGGTACCTGTGCGTGTTTGCCGATAACGAACTTGCCGCCTGGCGCGCTGATATCGACGATGATTGCTACAGCATTGTCCGGCGCGGAAAGAGTCTCGGACATGTTCCTCGTCTCGGTCGAGATAGTGCAATCGTCATGTTGCAGCTGTGGCAAGTTAGTGAAAGAAGAGACTCACAGGGAAACAGCCCATCTGCTTGCCTGCGTTTTGCCGAGTTCGGCAAGCTCATCGTCTGTTGCAGATTTCTTGATCCGAATTGGGATTTCCATGAGCTATTGTGTAGTAAAAGCGACTGGGCAATTGCAAGTAAACTGGATGTATAAGGAAAGAAACCAAAGAATGGGGAGGGTTTGACGAAACTGCCGTCTTTCACTCATGAGTGGGGTGTGCTTTGGTAGGAATTTGGTTTCACGATTGGGGGTGGGGAATCGTGCCCGATCATGACATAATCAAACTCGGGCCCTTTCGATCATTTCCTAGAAGCGCATCTAGTAGGGAGCGGCCCTGGCAAAGCTATGTGCCACCTCATGCTAGTTACAAGCTACACAATCAAGCTACTTGCAGCTTAAGACATGGAAACAAATATTATGACGAAAAAGCAAACTCATTGTTTACAAGCAAAGCAAAGGTCCTTTAAATACACCGGGACGATGACATATCATCGCAATTTACAACACCAATCTGTTCACTCCCCTCATATCATTCCCTGATTACGATTAGTAAATGCCCAAAAGAGCAGCGACGGCAATAGTCCACCACCATCCTGAAGAATTATTTTCCTTAGACGCCTTGTTGGACAGCACGGGTGTGTGACTAGGTGAAGGAGACGTTGTTGGCCGGCCGGAGAAGGTAGCGAGAGTCGAGGAAGCCCAGGGGTTGGGAATACGGCTTGAACTTGCCGAGACGCCAGTTGGACCGCCTGGCACAAGGCCCACGGTTGTCTGGGCGCTTCCTGAGGCGGTCGTAAATACGACCTTAGGCACGGTCACGGTCCAGGTAGAGTAGGTGACGACGGTGGACGCGACAGGTGCAGCAGTGGCTGGTTTGGTGGTCGGTGCGACACCACCGGTGATTGAGTGGACTGCTGTACCAGTGACTGGAGCGGCACCAGTGGCGCCAGCGCCGAGGGTGATCGAAGTTGGGATGACCGTCACGATGCCTGGGTTTTGCGGTACATAGGCGGCGCAGATACCGGTGAAATAGGATAGAGCAGCCTGGACTTCGGCTTGGGAAGCTCCCCAGGCTTGTATGCAGGAAATGACCTTCTTGGTGAAATCGTCCGATGGGCAGTAGCAGCTGATATCGCTGTTGGAGCTGCACTTGGGAAGCAGGTTCATCCAGGTGTTGATGCACTTGGGCACCACGTTGGGGCACGGTGCGGATGGGGCGGGCGTCGAGACACCGCTGGCACCGGTGCTGGTGGCTGGGGACTTGCCCGTGGGTACAACTGTGTTTGCAATTGTAGACGTTGCTGTCATGGTGATGGTGGAGACAGTGCTAGTAACGGAAGTGATGGCCTTGCCACTTGAGGTCACGACTGAAGTCACAGGACATGTGGTCAAGGTCTCCCAGGTCACAATAGTTGTTGTGCTCTCAGGCGCAGTAGTGACAGGGCCAACAGATGTCGGGCCGGCGGTACACTTGGGGCAATATGTGGACACCGAGGTCAATGTCACTGTTGAGATAGTACTAGTGACTGAAGTCACCGGCTTTCCGCTCGAGGTCACTACAGTGGTCACTGGACATGTAGTAAGGGTCTCATATGTAACCACAGTTGTCGTGCTCTCAGGGACGGAGACCGGTCCAGAGGAAATGGGAGCGACGCCGGTTGGACCGTGAGCAGAACTGGAGACGACCGAGGTAGGTGTGATAGTGGCCACTGAGGTCACGGTCATGGTTGAGACTGTGCTGGTAACCGAGGTGATAGGAACACCACTTGAGGTAACAACGTTGGTCACAGGGCAGGTAGTCACAGTCTCATAAGTGACAACGGTCGTAGTCCTCTCAGGGGCCGAGACAGGGCCAGACGAGATAGGTGCTACAGAAGTCGGAGCAATGCACTTGGTGCAGATGGTCGACGTCGAGGTCAGCGTAACAGTAGAGACGGTTGTGCCAACTGACGTGGTGAGTGAGCCGCCTGCAGAGCCAGTGGATGTCACTGGGCAAGTGGTCACTGTCACATATGTAACGACGGTGGTCTTGTCAACAGCAGGAGCTGAAGAGCCATGCCCTGATGCAGCAGGAGCAGTAGACACAGCAGGGCTAGTAGGGACCGGGCTCGAATGGGATGAGGTGGACTCGACAGGAGAGCTGCCGGATGGAACACTGATCGACGTCGTAACCATCGGATTGCTGGTATGGTGTCCTGCCGACGTACTCACCGACGTACTCGCTGCCGGAGAAGCCCCAGAAGTTTCAGTAACCGGGCATACAGTAGTCGAGACCGCAATCGTAGATGTGACCACTGTGACCGAGTTTGCAGGACAATTCGTCACAGTGGGTGCGCAGCTTGTGATTGTCACCTCCTTCGTCGAGTAAACAGTAGATGTAGTCATCCTGACTGGTGTCGGGGCAGAAGTTGTAGTAGCTGCGGGCGACGAGGGTGGCATCAGGATCAGGGGAGTTGAGGAGCCACTTGACTTGGTCGAGGATGGCAGCACAGTGGTACTAGAGGTATCGGTGTCCTGGCTCGGCGAGCAATCGAATTCGACCTCGTAAATACCCAAATCGCAGGTCTCGATCTCAATATCCTCCTCAAGCCTGAAGCTCACTGAAACAGAACCACCACACTGATCATTGGTAACATCTGTCCCGCCCGGAGAGCAGGAGACAACATCATTGCAGGATGATCCATCAGGCATGTTATAGATAATGTGGACGTCGGCTTCCTTGGATGTGGCGAGACGAAACCTGCTGACAGAGAATCCCTTCTGGCCTTTACCGGAAGACATCTTGAGACCCGAAGATCTTTCCTTGGAGAGTTTTCCAACGATGCATTTCCCCTGTAACCATTAGTTACGGACCAACTCAAGAGAGGTGCAATGCTTACACTGGAGGAAGCGCCAAAGCTTTCTTTCAAGGAGAAGCCTGAGAACTCAAACCCGGCATAGGCTGAGAAGGAGCCGACAGCCAGCCCGGACCAGTCAAATCCAGTTTGCTGATCCTGGGAACAATCATTGTCGGCCTTTCCAGGACTGGGATAGCATTCATCGGTTCCCCACCACTATGTATATTAGCCTTGTATGAAGTCATGTACAAGCGCAAGAGCACACTCACCAAGCCCTTGGGATGAGCAAGAGCTGCAAGCGGCCAAAGGGCGACCGAGATTAGGTAGAGAGGAACTACGGCCCTCATATTGAATAGGGCTTAGTAGTAGTCGAAGGAGTGTAAAGAATGTCGAATGAGATGCAGATTGTCGATTGGTTTCAAAGTCACGCAGATGCGGAAGAGAAGACTTATAAAGAAGACGACAAGAAATAAGAACAAGCCAACGAGTGATAGTAGATGAACGAGTGTCTAGTGTCAATCCACTTGGGCAAACAAACAATAACACAATAACAACAACAAGAAACAGCTTCAGGGGGAAATCAGAGCAGCCAAAGCATTCTGTTACCAGGGAGGGCGATGGACCCTTAAAAGTACCAACACCGGGATGGCGAAAGGCTGTGTGCCTAACACGGCCATGACGGCAATTGCCGTTCACCAGAATAGATTGAAAGTGCAAGTAAGACAGCCTATTGAGCATTCACGCTCCAACCAGCCAGATGTCAATGGCTGCACAGTCGGTGTTACAACCACCAATCCAATCCAGAGGCGCCGGGTGTGCCGCTAGTGCAGGAACAGGGTGAAAGACCCTGACAGAAGCGCGAGTTCATCGCCAATCAGGGGTCACGAAGGCTGGCATTTGGCTCAGCCCAAGAGATGTATCGGCCCATAAGGGGAGATGATGAAGAACCCTTTATTTTGTGGGTGAAAGAGGGGGCTATGGGGCGTCGGTGGCTGTTCGTTGCCTGGCAGTCTGACGGCATACAAGCCTCTACCTAAATCCATGGCAACAAGACATTCATCACTTACTATTCCTGCATCCATCTGGCGACGAATGCGCCAGCAATATTCAGACATGAGAATCATGAATGGATACGCCCAACAAGCAGTAGACAGAACTCATTCATCCAGGACGAAAAGGGTAGAAGGGAAGAAGAGAGGGGAAAACAGCCAAGCAAGAAGGGATCGATCATGTGTCTTTGTCACTGACAGACACACTTGTCCCACCTCCCAAATGAGACCCTAAACGGCGCCAATGTCTCTTCTCCACGTCAAATGTCCAGCCAGGGTCCAATTCTATCCATTCATATCACATCAGACACACAGAAGAAGTTAATTCTGCACGATCCTCTTAAAGCGGCATCTCCGATCTTCAACCCCTAACAGCTCGCTTGTGTGCAGAGAGTGAGAGGGTAAAGTTAACCCGGCGTCTCGCGCTGAAACCTGACCAGTCAGTGCCCCAACAACATCTTTTTCTTCCCCTCTCACATTCATCACTCCTTTACCAACCGCCAAATTTATCCATTTGGTTCCCATTCTAATAATAATCTTACGACACTGGAAGAGCCCAGTTCACCCCAATGCGAATCAGAAAGAGAACAAACTTCAACCGATCTACAGCGTACTAGAGAGAAGTTGAGGGCAGCACGCATTCCCATTCACCAGGTAACCGCCCGAGGCTTCAATCCAAGTTCCCCGACTACAAACACCGCCACGCCACAGCAAGATAGCTGATGGAAGAAATCAAGGAATTGACAGCCATGTATACTCTAATCCACGTAGACTAACTAGGTGACCTAGGAAACCCCAGCGCCAGAATACCACCTCGGAATCCAACCTTCAGAGCCTGGGCCACCGCCTCCACATTCCACTAAAATACCATGCAAGTTTACGTTTGGGTTTAGATTTGTGATGTGAGTATTGTGATAGAGCATGCATGCATATATGCTGTACGATCTGATTTATGCGCTCGCATAGAATTGATTGGATCGGACTTCAACTGGCTTGTCTCCACAGGAGGTGGTTGTGCAACCTGCTAAACGCTCGTGTACAAAGCGATGACGAGAGAATTACTACTTTACCCCTGGCGCGTCGCACAATGGCTCTGTCTGACCATTGCGTTAGGGACCTTGAGGGGTTTCGTTTACTCCTGACCCTTGTTATGGCTTGCATAGGGTGGTATTGCTTCATTTCCTTTGAGTTGAGCACTGAGACAAGTATTACTTGCAAAAGGGAAGGGCAAAGCCATCGCCAATGGCTTGATGGCCTGATGGCTGCCTAGAGGCTATAGTTACTCGATACTACCTGGAAATCTTAAGAAAACTACGTTACTAGTCGGTTGCTTAAAATACTTTCATATTTGCATTTCCGTGTGCTTAAGACGCCGTAGCACTGCATACATGTCATCAAACGGAGGAAATCAAGGTAGAACAAAGAAAAGCAACAGGTCTTCGTAACACAAGGTATATCCTTTCATCAACTCCAGAAATCAAATGTCATCAAACTCGAACTTTTGGCCATGAGATATCCCCCGTCTTTCCGACCACAAGAGTAAGAAGAGAAAGAAGACCTAATTCTGTGAGAGAGAAGCCATGCAGAACACCCGCCGATGGTGGAGAACGAGGCTGGATCAACCAACCCACATTCCCGATGTAACAAACACATCACCGTCTATGCTAGAAACACAGACTCTAAATCCATGTACAAATGTTCAATATGTCCTCGGAATTGGTGGAAATCCAGGCACGCTATGTTCGCCTCAAATCAGAGATATCAGGGTATCGCGCAGTGTCAAATCGTAGTTTAGAAAGGAAGCTGGGTGTGGCGGTGGGCGTCCATCAGCTTTCGTCGGACAGCTTCCCCGCCGTTGTACCCACTAGCTTTGCGCTTGCGCGTGGGGGTGCGTTGGTCTGCATGGCGTGCATGTCTGAAGACGCTAGCAGGGCGAGAAGGCGAATTTGCCGGCATAAACTCCCGATGCTGTGGGAGACGCAACAGTGCTTGGTAGCGGTTGTGATTCCGGCGGAACGCGGTAACGATGCCACGGTCCAGGTGGTTTAGGAATCGTTCCGCACTGCTGGCCTGCTGGGAGTCGGCACCGCGATTAGGGGTCGGTGTGCCCGTGCCGAGTTGTAGGGGCCGAGCAGTCATTGGCGACATCAGCGCTTCTTCGTCGAACGCCTTATCCATCTCGTCATCAGATGACCCATCACCGAAGTCAATGAAGTCTTCGACATTCAAAGCCGACTCCGGATCATCTTCATCGTCGTCCTCGAAAGAGCTATCGATAGCAAAGTCACGGGATGGATAGAACGCCTCAGGGGGGCCCATTACCTGACCGCCTGGAGCAATATCATTACCGAGGGCAGTCATCATAAGATTAGCACTTGATGCAAGCATGGGGCTCAGATCTGCATGGTTGGGCGATGCGAGGGCGTCCGTATCGCTTTCGTCAATAAGATGCATGGTAGTAGCCCTTGGGCTGTTATGAGCAGTATTGCAGGCGCTATTCGTGGCAGATTCAAGCCAATCATGGCGAGAGGAGGCATAGGCAGGGATAATCACGAGGTGCTTGCCAGTGCAGTCGACAAGTGCAACAGGCTTATGAGGGTCGGCGACAAATGTCCCCATAATCGGCCCTCGCCGACGAGAAGTGGTTTCGCTCTTCTCATCACCTGTGGGCGCCAGCGAGGCCGAAGAATCCCGACGCAGGATAGATCTAGGATGCGTGATGGTGGCAGGAGGGGGAAGATCTTCATCTGTAGTCTCGCCATCATCGGCTTCAAACGTGTCAGCAAGTGGAATGTGCGGGGTTGACCAGCTTCATGCATACTTTCATAGCCGCTTGACTCCGAACCCTCGGAGATGGCATCGGATTCCACGTGATAAATATTGGAATGCCCGTAGTCTGACTCGGCATACATCTCCTCAGACTGACGCCGGCGGCGGGATAAATTTTCATTATCATTATCGATCATGCGACGCAACTGGGGATCGAGACTATCCTGCTGGAGGAAATCACTGGGGATCTCATCCTCGGTATGGGAATCACTATCAGACGAGGAGTCCGAGTCTTCCTGGAAGTGCACCCGGCGCGGCACCGGGGTCTCAATAGCAGTCTCGCTAGCCATGTCGGTCTCCCCGAAGGCTTCCATGGCAGTATAAAGCTGTTCTTCATCAAAGAAGGACGCACCCGACAGGATCATATGATCGTCGAAAACATTGGGACCGGCCCAAACATCAGCGCCGGGAGCTAGGATACCGCCAACGGGGTTTTCATTTTCAGACTCCACAATCAACAACTCTTCCAGCTTCTCTACATCCTGTTCCTCATCATCTGAGCCATCGCTGATGTAGTCCACAGCGGCATAGACATCATCAGAGCTTTCGTCAGAATCATTGTTATCATCGCTACTCCGTTGACCGTCGTAGCCATCATCGTCGGAGAATTTCATCTTCTTTGTCTTCTTCTGTTTCACACCCGTCTTATGGGCCCTGTCACGGCGACCATAAGACGGGGCACGAACAGCTGGCTGTTCTTCCTCGTCATCTGCATCATCATCCTCGGAGTCATTTGCATCGTCGCTGAGTTCGCCAATGGATGAGACGGATGACACACTCGATACGGAGGCCGCTCTTCGCTTCCGATCAGCGTTCAGAGAACCAAGGGAGACAGCTTTATTGGACGTTCTCGGGGAACGACCCGCGGGGTTGTGATGGGTAGCCTTTGCGACACCCTGGGGTGACCGCTTCGGGGAGTTTGTTGTTGGCGCCATTATATCGTCAACAATAGGTATTGTTATATTGCTTCTTTGGGAGAGGTCTCTCAGTTGAATTGGGACCGACAAAGGTTAGGTAGCACTTGTTGGTTCGACAAAGTTTGCTACCCGTACAACCCGCCGCAATGAATCGATTGCGTCAGCGACTTGAGAAGACAGGTTCAGGGACCGATATCGTAAGGTAGGAGTTTTTCGGAACGTTATTTCGTAATGGCGTAGAGGAAGGAAAGGATATCGTGATCGATGTTATAGACAGCGTGAGAGAGATCGGGATGAGGGGTGGTATATCGGTAGGGATGGTGATCGGATAGAGGGGAGGGGAGGGCAAAAAAAAAGGGACGATAGCAAAGACTTTTCGTAGACCGCAAAAGCACCTCACCGTCCAGAAGGGGACGTCAAAAGTGCTTCTCCTGTAAATGTACTGAGGGGCAATTCCGACGCTTGCCTGTTGTTGCGTCGAAAGAGGAACAGATAATCGTCAAGTCAATTGGAGATTACTCGGAGCTGCTGGACTGGGGAGCATGGAAAAGGCAGCCGTGCCCCCCAGCGAGGAATCTACAGCTCAGCGAAAGCCATCCTGGCACGGAACCCTTGACGATATCTGGATAGTATAGAAGGAGAAGAAGAGGGTCTTTTGAAGGTTGGATAGAAGGTGTGGTGAGAAGATTCTGCGACGAGAGTGGCAGAAGGAAGATGAGGGGTGGAATAGAGGGTAGGAAGGAGGAGGGAAAAGACAGCAGGGGAGAAGATCATCTATCCGTACGCCGTCGTACCGTGACGAGCAGGTTACAGGACGGAACGGCCTTGGATTGCCTGGGGCGGGCCAAATTTTCCAGTCAGGGTGGAGCCCGCCTCGGCCGGTCGCAGTCTGCGGGGTCATGATTGGTCAGGAACCACAAAAACAGTCACGCCCATTGGCGGGCAAGTGTTCACCGCATCTTTTTTTCTTTTTTCCTTTTTTATTCTTTTTTTGCCTGCAATCCACCCCAGCTGGTCTCTGCAGTGGAAGCCAATCATTCGCGGGGGACTTGTAACAGCCTCGAATAGAAGGCGACAATGATATGACCGGTTTAGTACCACTTAGTCACGGCCTGTCCAAAGGAGGCAACAGAAGAAGTAATTTCCGCCTGGCAGACTCTTACCTCCTTTCACTTAGTACTACTACGTACTACTTTGTCACTATCTAGTATTAAATGGTGACATAGCATACTGTCTCGGAATGGACTACGGCATGCACTCCGGCACGTCCCGGTTGTCGAACGAAGACGATCCTGAAGCACTTGGGTAGTCTTTCTTCGTTGGGTACCTGAAACTGCAGATGGCGTCGACGGGTCTTGCCATAGAAAGGGATACTATTATGGGGACGGAGACGGCAAATTGGAAAATGAACAGCGCCTTGTGGCCAGGAAGGAATCCCACTACTAAGTTTCTGCTTGCCATCTAATATGACTTGGCCCGCTGTTCCGCCTGCCTAGTACTAAATCACCGGACAAATCATGAACAACGCTGGCGACGGAGTCACCCGAGGATTGAAGCATCGGTGACTCACTACTCCTCCGAGTTGGAGGCATCTATTCGCCTCCAGACGAGCGTTATGTTCGGAAACTCGAGATGAATCGAACACCTACCCAGGGTTGAAACATAACCATATGGCGAACCGATGCAGCATCCCTACGTATCACCCCCTCTGTTCCACCACTAGCATACATTTTTACAGACTTGTACAGTATGTAAGTAAAGGCAATCTGTTAGATCACAGGCATGCAGGCAAGAACGCAGATCGCACCCGAGCCTCTGATAAAGAATGAGGGGCCTTCTTTTTCCGAAAGTCGTGGCATGCAAAGCGGGCCATACTGTAAGAAAGGGGAGAATAAGCAAATCTCACAAGCCAAATTCCTGCCGCTAAAGGAAGGGAGGACAACTTTCTGAACCGTGCCCTCTGCACGGTGACATCTTTCCACATCATCTTGATAATGGCCGTCACTGTGTCGGCTAGATCAGCTGGTCCATGATTCATCGAATGCACTGCACTCATAGGTATGATTCATCGAGCGTGCATCTAGACGCAGGAAACACGAGTTGGCTGCCGGATGGCCTGCACTCCTCTCTCAGGAGGTCGGGAGTAAGGGAGGATGACATGGATGGACCCGGATGGCTGGTCTTGATGGGCCACCTTACCGGATGAGGTCAATCCCACCACTCGGATTGGCCAAGCCCGGCACTGGCGGCTATGCCTTACCTGATATGGACTAGTCCGCTCATGGGGAGGAAAAGGTGCTGCCTCGCTGTTTTGTTCATTCTCGGGGTCTTCCTTGCTGCTCACAGTGGACTGCAATAGGCACGTTGATCGATTCCTTACGTTGGTGACTCTCTACCACACGAATTGGTCTGTCTTAGAGTATAAATCACTTAGCATAAATGATTTCTCTAAGTCATTCCTACCGTCTATCCTGTCAAATTACTAAGCCAGCTGTCAGTCATACTTCCAGTCAGTACGGAGTATAGCCGCTGAACATAACACGATTAACTCAGTTCCTCAGTTTCAAGTTCTAGTCTACTTTTACAATCATCCTCAACAGGACCCTTATCTGCAAGCATCAATTGTTCCCAGGAAACCGCAGACACAGAATCCTGATCCTTTAGCATGGGTATCCAGGCGCACGGATATGCGACAGAGCCTCGGTATCCGCGGCTCAGCCTAGACCTCCAGCCTTGGGCGGATGCATCAAGTTGCAGCAGACCAGATATCCACCAGAAGGCATGATAAGTTCAATGAACAGCACAACATAGGGGTCTCGAGCGTCAATTAGACCAACAACGCAGCGGCTAAATCTCCGAGATTGCCGCACCATCTTTACCAATTTGCAGAAATGGGCTATTTCCAGTGTCCATGATGCCCATCCTATATACATACTACCTCTTTTCACACAGATAACTCATCCAGACTGACTCCGTAGGAAGGTAATGGGGAACATATAATGGCACACGTGATAGTACTAATCGCCGACAGGATCGACTAAAATAGATCAAAGTGGAAAGACAAAAAAGCCACCGCATCAATAATCCCAGGAGGTCCGTGACATTTTCGGCATCATCCCGAACGGACTGGGCTGGGCACTACTACCATACTGTGTACAACCCCCTACTCTATCCAAGGCAAGATAGGTAAGTAGTTTCGGCTAGCCGTGAATTTGGCGCTACTATTGCTGGTTTGTTTTGCCTTGGCTATTCATCCGTATATTCCGTATATCAAAAGTGCGGAATTCGGCTACCTTTCAATAATAAGAATCAGAAATTGCACCACACCTTCAACCGATACCCCTCCACAAAACATTCATAATTACAATGACAAAAGATCAACCCACAAAAAGCACCCAGGTCCCCGAGCGCAGAGCAACAGACAATGATGATCTAGAATTAATGCAAAGCACCACACCACTTCTTCGAGACAGGTACATTAGTCTCATGTTCCATTACCTCGTTGGCTTGAGATAGAGGGACAAGAACACTCAGGCATGAATTGTGAATGATGGATGGGGGGACTAGTAGCGATGCCTTTGGCATTCATACATGATGCATGCATGTTGTAATTGGCTCTAAACAAGCGGTAAAGGGACAGCTGGCTGCCGCCGCTGCAACTACTGGAAACTCAGCCGGTTGGATGTATCGAGAAACACACCCTACTTACTACGGGGCTGGCCAGCCAGCCAGCCAGCAACTCGATTCAACTACGACTGCTAATTATCATTGTTGTTGCTTACAGGAGGTACTTGGTGCAAGTTGAGCAGGTTTTTCTGCCACATGTTGAAGTGCTGGCGGCTATTAATAATAAGTTGGTTATATTGCTTTAATGTAGGTGGATGAACTGTGCAGCGGGAAATGGGCTGATAAGCAGCAGTAGCAGCAGCAGCAGCAGGTGAGGGGGGAAAACCTACTGTAAGTAAAGTTTCTTTTTTCGTTATTATACTTATTACTTACACATAGTAACATCATCACTCATGATTCTCCATCTTAATCCAAATTTATGCGCATTGCGAACAGCGATACATAAAAACCCAACAATCCACTATGTACTAAGGGGCAAAAGAGGAGGGGGTAGAGGGGGGAACGTGGCCTTCCATTCCATTCTTCCAAGATTCTAGTTGAACCCAACCCAGTTAGTTATCGTTATCAAGATTGGGGGGAAATGGGCGATAGTGGATATTGAATTATGATGATGTTTGCAATTGCCCACTATTGTATGGTAACAGTAATACCATTGCATACAGCTAGTCCACGTCGAGCAGGATATTAAGTGGGCCTTGATTACTCAAGAGATCGGCGCCCGTTGCAGACCCCATTGGTCAATGCGTGGCTACTTTTGGCTGTCTGATTGGCTGGGGTGGCTGCACCCCGCAGTCTTCGTCGATTTTCCGTCTGGCAAAGCAACAGCAAAGCTAGTCGTCGTCCAGCACAGCTGAGATAGTAGTAGTGTTCAATACATGTGCAGGGGGACTTTAATATTATTGTAGGGCAATACTTGGTCGCTGGTGATTCGAGTGATTATTTCTACGTCCGGTCTAAGCTCCTGCGGGTCGCAGCATTATCCCGGAAAGGGCGGCTAGACGGCAGAACTTCCAGAAGGGGGCCCGGTTAGAAGAAAATGATGATGAAGTATCTGAGATGGATGTTGCCACCCATTCTGCCCGCAACTTGCCCGGTCCGCTCTTCAACCATGGGTCCGCGTGATGTTTGAGATAGGCTAAGTGATGTTTTCATTCAGTTTCAGAGGACAAGTGGCCGAAAGACATGGAATTCATAACAGTAGATCATGGGATTAAAGACAACAAAAAGGTATCAAAATGACGTTAAAAAGCAAATGCGCCTCTCCAAAAGTGACAACAGTACCCTGTTCAGGTACCTGGGTAGGGTTCAATTTTCGGTTCTGCCGGTGTCGGTTTTGGGTCCGACCTAGGCCAGATTGATAAAATTGACTTGGATCGTTTTGGCCTGGTAGAAATATCATCTTTAGGTTCATTCTCCTTGTCCTTGGCATCGTTCGTAGTCGTGGCGGCCTCTCGTGCTTGTTGCACCTCCTTTACTCCTTGGCGGATCTCCGCCGCGGAAGCTCCTCGGGGTGCCGTGGTCGTCAACGTCTCAGTATTGCGGATCTTCCCTTCAGGTGACTCGTCATTCAGTTTACCAATCTCCTCTTCTGTAACAAGACGCTCATTTTCGAGGCGAACCTCGCGGCCCCGTTTATGGCAATACCAGAGGACAAACAAAAGAACTAGTGAACATTAGTGACTCCCGATTTATCTTAGTCGTGTCAGGGCGCAACTTACTAAACAATGCCATTGACCAGAGTACATTCATACCCAACACTGCGGGGAATCTAGCCCGTAAGAATGCCATTATGGACCGTAACATCCCTACAAGCGCGGCTGGCTTCCCTACTAGTTCTTTCAGGCTGGGAACCTTAAGTCCCATCTTGTTGGCGGCCGCCGCCGCCTTGCCTACATTGTCCACATTGATACCACTTTTACTGGCCTTCTCAGTGGCAGCCGCGAGAACTTCGGGGGCAAGTGTCTCAGTCCATTTTTCAGGAAGCTTCTCGATCAGGCTCTGGAGGAACTTCGGGAGATTCGAGTAAGTGCTTTGCAGTTGCTTGTTGCCGTTCTTGAGGAGCATCTCGAGATCATGATACGCAGTCGGAACACCATTGACCAAGTCCTTGAAGATCAATGTGAATTTACGAAGGAGTTCCCGTGTTTCGTCACTTATCGAGAATACGCGGTTGTTTTCGGCCGCCAGGTTGAGGCGCTCGAGGATTTCCGTCATATCTTCTGCTTCTTGTTTCGCTTCATCGTCTTCTTTAGCTTCAGCGGGCTGTGCATCACTTGAGGCACTTGGTGCGGGAGCGGCTTCGCTCGCGCTTTCGCTACCCTAGTCATCAAATAACAGTCAGCTATTTGTGCAGATACTTTAGTGGCGGTGTCATAGCTACCTTCTTGTCAACCGTGCTCTTCCGCCGGATCCAACTCCAAGGCCTCTTCTTCTGCGTAGAGCTCTCAGCTTTGGAGCCTTGAGAGACACTCTGAGAGCGCTCTGTCTTCTCTCTGATCTTCCGTTCTTCCTCCCCTAGCTCCTTTCCAAATTCCTCTGCCGGTGACACTGGTGATTGGGTAGTGTCGAAAGTATCTGTGGGTACGGGAGAAATAGGCGATAGAGGGGTATCATTTTCGATGGTAGGCGATACCGTCCCTTGCTTTGCCGGATCGGAGGTAATCTCTCGTAGAAATGCTTCATCTTCGGTTGTTAAGACCGGTTCATGCGGTTGACGTTGGGACGGACGTCTCCAGTTCTTCCACTGGGTGAATTGCTGCATGGCTATCTCGCTCCGCGCTTAATCGATAATGGTATATAAAGCCTATATACTTCCTCTTATGTTTAGTGAAGGTTCGACATGAAGTAATCCAGCGGATAAAGGAGCCGTTCATCACATTGCGATATGGCGGCCTGAACAAAGGACGGTGGACTTACCCCAGATATATAGTGGTTTCGAGACCCACCGGTTCCGGTACACGATCAATATAAGTGAAATGTACACGCTGGGAGCTGTTCAACGTAGTTATTTTGCTCTTTCTGCAATTCATAGCCACCCTGAGCTCGAGAGTCGTTGAAATACAGCTCACCGAGCGAGTCAAGCGATGATATCACTGCACAAGACAGGTCACATGTGAAGGCACCCCGCTGGTGCCACAGTTTGCACCGCCACGATCTGGCTGGATCGGGAAGAGATCGGCTGCACCGCCGATCATTGGTCGGTTCCTGTTGGTTAAGGCATCTACAATCGATCGGTCCCAATTGTCATTGCTTGTTGTAACTCTTCTCTTCAAATGTGCAGGTCTACTTGTATTATCATCCATTATTGCTTTGCTAGGTACGCGGGAAGGATGATCAAGTGTGCTCATCCACACCACTTTAATGGTTGAATTAGCTCATTGTCTATTCACTCGTGAGAAAGTCAGAGCTATGTTGAATCCGCTGAATATATATCTGACACAATCCGAATGACCAGCATAGCTACCCTGGCACTAGGAAAGACCGTCATTAATATAGATTTCATGTAGTACTGAGCGATTGAGGACGCAAAGCTTTACAAATCACCTTGTGTCAGTCATACTTCTGCAGTGCTCATTCTTGGAACCTACCAAGCCACTATGACTCTTGGATATTTGTCCACTCCTTCACCTTCTGAAAGTCCATCACCTTATACTCTCCTCCAAACCTGTTTTGCGTATCATCCCAATCCCGATTCACAGCTTGTTCAGGTCTCCAACGAACCGCAGCTGCAACCCTCGGGTCCATCTTCCCTTCGAGCCGGTCAGCAATAAAACCACCGATCGAGGGAATATGGGCGAATCCGCGACCGGATGCCCCAACTGCAAGCAGTAAGGATGGATGATCAGGATGATAATCTATAAGGAAGTTTCGGTCGACCGTGTCGGCGCACCAACATATCCGGGCGAATGAGAAAGGTCTCTCCGCCAACTGGGGCATCGTTGCTCTCAGGAGACCGCGGATTCGCTCAGCTGACTCAACGGGGATCTGATGACGTGCAAAGGGAACGCTTCGTCGTTCGCCATCTGGGCCAACAATCCAGTTACAGTATCCTGGATGTTCGTCACAGATCTTGAGCTCGTGCTTTTCTTCATCTGGTTCTATGAAGAAGCCCTGATCGGCATTGAAGAGGACCGGTAGGTTGCGATATGCCTTGGCTTCCTCTGGTGACATGCGAATATGAGCAAGGGTCCAGGCGGTTGGCCGAAGTTGTTTCTTGAAATCAAGAAACTGGTCCGCATTTGCACCAGCAGCTAGAATGACCTTGGAAGCAAAGTGTTGCTTCCCATCTGCTGTTTCAGCCCCTACTATATCCCGGGGTTCAGTGTCGGACGAAAATAGTAAACGGACAACTCTTCCCTCGGGGTCGCCTCCAATGAAGGTGACTCCAAGCCTTTTGGCTTCGGTGATGGCTGATACGAGTGCATTCCGAGCATGCACCCACCCAGCGCCTGTCTTCTTCCAATATCCTTTCCAACCTGGCAGGGGACCCGTCAAAATACCCGAGGGAAATGCCTTCCGGAAGTCCTCCGGGTCATTGAGCTCCACTATGTCGCCCCCGCGGTCGCGCCGTCCAATATGCTTGAGACCGCCCGGGGAGAAAGCTGAAGTGATGTTCCCAACATTGTGAAAATGTGGCTTGAACACCAGGTCGTGCTGAAAGCCCCTAGTAAGTGCGGCAAAAAAGGTCTTGTTCACGAAGTTGGGGTCATCCTCGGCGGGAGGGTCCGCTTCGCTTCGGTTAGCTACATCCCAGGTACACGGGCATTCCACACTCACTGAAGGAGACTATCTTGTTCACGTCATTGCCCGCCGAAATGGCGGATGGCTGACGATACGCATCTAAGACAGTGACATTGGTATAACCCCGTCGGGCTAGATGAAGGGCGGTGGACGCTCCCCAAGTGCCTGCACCGATGATAAGAATGGGAGCTTGAAGCATGGGTACGTCTATCGGGGAAGCGGAGTTAATGCGAATGAGAATGGAGAGTGATGGATGTTCTGGAGAGTGATCGGCGCGCATTGTGTGGCCACGGGGGATTTCGGTTTGCTAATGCAATGATGCAGATGGGAGGGGAAGGCCAAGCTTATCAAGTTGCCATCGACGGCTAATCTCATATCGACCCTGGCCACAAGGCAATGGAAGGTCGAGGCGTAAGCAAATCACATTGGGAGTTGATAGCGACATGGTACAATGGCGTGAGTCAAGCATGAGCGTCGCGATGTTTAGCAGCCGATTAGCGTCCGACTAAGCTCCATCCTCCAACTTTCCTGCTTCGCTTGGACCTGCCGCCCGTCCTGTCTGCCCTCTACTTTTGCCTCCACACTTTGATAATTATCCCGATAGCGATATCGCTACAAACCTGGGGTAACATTGGCTAATATCATCCGAAGCTTATCGAACCCCGGATCGTGATAGTCGCAAACCGTTGCAATGCCTCTAATGCATTCCCCTCCTCCTATAAAGGGAGAGGCAGCCGTCGGGATGAAGACTTGCCATTCCACAGAGCTTCAAGTCTTTCTCCGGTGCTGCCATAACCATGCCTATATTCAAAGATAGGGACCTTGACGTCCCCGGCACTGAGCTGCTGATTGATGTTCGAAACGATCAGAACGTCCCCCATGACAGCTCCGACATCATTCTGTTGCCACCTCCCACGGCCTGTGAGGGCGATCCTCTCAACTGGTCCGATTTCAAGAAATACTGGCACCTTCTCCTTGTCTCAGCATATGCCTGTATCTTTTCCTTTGCTGAGAACAACACCGGTGATGCTTACTCGACAATCGTGGACATGACTGGGTCCACCATGACCATCATGAACGGTGGTGGAGCACTGAACTATCTCATGCTCGGTCTGGTGAACATCTTCTGGATCCCAGCGGCTATGAAGATCGGTCGTCGCTTTTGTTTCCTCGCAACCTTACTCCTTTGCATTGGCTCTTCCATCTGGATGGGTGCTTTTCATACTGCGGGTGAATGGTATGGATGCAACATCGTCAATGGTCTCGGTACATCCGCCTATGAAGCTGTCATCCAGCTCGCAGTATTCGACCTCTTCTTTGACCATCAGCGCGGTCGCATGCTGGGTTTCTACATCTTTGCTCAGCAGCTAGGCTCAATCATTGGACTGGTCTCAGGAGGATACATTGCTGACGGACCGGGCTGGCGCTGGGCTCAGTGGGTGGTCTCCATTGGAGAAGGAATTTTGATCATTATCTTCTTCTTCACGTATGAGGAGACGTTGTTTCCCCGGTTCCTATTCAACCCTGCGCAGAGCTTGCCTACAACCGAGGCCAAGCTAAAGAACCCGATTGATGCGACCGAAACAGCCTCTCTGGACAAAAAGGATCCTGCCACGGTCGATAATGCGAGTGTGAACGAGGGATCAGCCAGTGACACCATTCCAGCGCCGTCTGAATTTCCCAAACGGACGTTCAAAGAGAAATTGCGACTTTGGGTATATTACCCACAGGATAAAACCACATATTGGTCTTACTTCAAGCGGCCATTCTTCCTGCTGGCTTTCCCTAACATCATTATTGTACTATCCCTCGACCCACATACAAATGCCTGCAAACAGAAGCTAACATATCGTCCAGGCTGGTATCATCTTCGCCTTTGGCTGCACCTCTGGCATCGTTACCAACAAGACCATCTCCGAGATTCTCACTGGCGCGCCGTATAACTTCACTGATGGTCAGACTGGCCTTGCATATCTGTCTGCTCTGGTGGGCAGTATTATTGGCTACCTCACTAGTGTAATGGGTGATAAGATCGTCATTTACCTCGCTCGTCGCAATGACGGTGTCAAGGAGCCTGAGATGCGTCTCTGGGCTCTGACGCCTTGCTTCATCTATTCGGCAGTAGGATATGAGCTTTACGGCTGGGGAGCGCAGGAGGGTGCCCACTGGATGACAATTACGGTGGGAATTGGAGCGATGATTGCTCAGCAGGTTGCTGCAACATCAACAGTACGTTAATCGACCCTTTTATATATCAAAACTAACCACTTCTACAGGCAACCGCTTATGCCATGGAATGTTTCCCCGGAGTTGGGGGTGAAATTGTCGTGATTCTCGCCATCTGCAGCTCCATCATCAACTTCATCATCTCCGAGACCACACAACCGTTCTACGAAGCCACCGGCCCCGGCTGGCTCTTCCTCTTCTACGGAATCTGCGTGATCATCTCACTAGCAGCCGGAATGGCCGTCTACGTGTGGGGCAAGAAATGGCGGAGGAAATGTGCTCCGAAATACTACAAGTTCCTCCAGGAGCGAGGAGGAAACATCTAACCCGTCATACATATACCCAGCTAGAAACACCCCAAAACACAAAATAACATGACTTACTATTTGCTTCTATCACCAAATCAAACACAGTACTACTTAGTAGTAACCCTCCTATAATCCTCCTCCATCAACCCATCCCTCCCCCCTCCCCATCCTCTCCATCCCCACCACCACCTCCTCATCACACCTCACCCCTTCCCAGGACAACAACAAACCACCACCTACCTAAGCCCCCCCATCAACTCCGCAATCCTCGCACACAGCTGCATCCATACCAACCGCTCCCTCATCGCAGGCGCTCTCCCCGCCAAAACCATCTCTCTCCGCCGAAGCCGCACACACCGCACATGATCCCGTGCTTAATCAGACATCCTACCCAGCAGACTTAGCACAAATAGCTCCGCGAGATGATGCGTGAAGATCACCCTGTCATACTGCTTGTGTGGAGACACGAGATGGTGATTGAGTCTGTGGGGATAGGGGTGGATGTGTATGTGTATGTGTAAGATGATATAGGGGACTACAATAGGAAAGAAGAGGGTGAAATAAAATAGTCAGTGAGTGGGAGAGGGAGGGAGAGGGAGAGGAGGTATTTTTATGTGAGAGGCCACGAGTTACCTGTTCTGGTAATGTGGTGCGGGTCGTTTTGTGGATTGTCAGGGAAGAAGGTATAAAATAAATGTTTGGTGAGGATTGGTGGTTGTGATTGTTTGGATGGTGTGTATGCAGTAGATGATGTTCTGGACAGTATGTTACTTGGTTGGAGGCCCATGATGCTGCGTGGCTTAGCCCTCCGGGGATTAAGTTGTTGTATACAGATGAAATTAAACTGGCTCATTTCATCTCCGGGGCTTGGGATTTAAAGACAGTAGATTTTTCTGAGTATATTTGTGATTACTACTTCCATACAATTCAGAAATCATATGTTCTGACTTACTGCAGTAATAGGTAAATAAGGAAATAATGTCTGCACCAGCAATAGTAGTAATATTACAGCCTATCAACGCATAATATGGCCATGACATGACTGATTGGATACAAGAACCGCTGGACAAGATACATGACAATAGAAATATGAGACTGAGAAGCCAGCACAGCATGCATGTACACAGAGAATAGTCACGCTCACGCCAGCAACAACATAGGACAGTCTTAATGTAGTGACAGTGTTAAAATGCACAATATGGACGCCGATATCAAAGTCACAGGTAGCACATGACAGAAGTAAAAATAACAATTAAAAGACACGACATATGAAAGAAAGGTAAATGATAGAATAAACCGAGATAAAGCACCCCTTTCATATCTTCCTTTACATGACAAGCGCACTAACACCTCAATTTAGAGACGACACCAATTCTTCAGGTAGACTTTCTCTTCTTATATGTCCGCTTTGGCTTCTCGGCCGGCTCAGGCTCAGCTTCACCCTCATCGTCAGCAACGGGGGCTTGCTTCTTCTTTGTCGCGGGCCTGCCCCTGGTGGGACGAGTAGCGGCGGGCTCCTCAGCGGCAGGAGCAGCAGCAGCTTTGCCACGTTTGCCCTTGGTGGCGGCTGGCTTCTTGTTCGTTTCGACAAGAGGAGCATCGGACTCGCCATCTTCGACAGGTGCTTGCTTGGAGGCAGCACTATTCTTACGAGGTTTCTTGGTCTTGGGCGTTTCTTTAGCTTCATCAGCGTCGGCTTCGGCTCCAGCTTTAGTACGCTTCTTGGTCTGGGGAGTAGCCTTCTTGGTCTTGGGCGTCTCTTTAGTAGCTTCTTCTTCAGCGTCAGACTCGACTTCCTTCTTAGGCTCAGCACGAGCACGCTTCTTGGTCTGGGGAGTGGCCTTCTTAGTCTTGGGCTTCTCCTTGGTGTCCTCTGCCTCAGCTTCAGAGCCGGACTCCTCCTTGGGCTCAGCGCGAGCGCGCTTCTTACTCTGAGGAGTGGCCTTCTTGGGAGTGGATTCTTCCGCGGTTTCGTCCTGGGCAGGTTAGCATCGATAAAGCAGTATTCTTTGAACAGAAGGACATACATTATCCTTCTTAGTCACACGCTTCCGGAATCCCGTCTTTCCAGGCCGATTGAGTTCGACATCCTGGGACACAAGTCAGACCTTCACAAATAGAAAAGATGATATCAAGTGCAATAATGATGAGATATAAGAAATGCAGTCAATGAACTTACCCCCTTCCAGTCCTCATCATCGACGTGGCCCTGCTCTATCGCCCTGCGAACCTTCTCCTGCAGATCCTCAGGGAGCTCGTCGTAGCCATCCAAGGCCGACCAGTCTCTCTCGCCCTCTTCACCAACCGTTTCGACCATATTAGCAATGATCTTGGGGGTGACGCAGCCCCTGTAAAAAGCATTAGTGAGGCGCTTCTTTCTTTCGTAGCTAGCATTTACAAGACTTACCAGTGACGCCAGAAGTAGCTCTGAAAGCGTTCGGTATCAACCCAAGAGCCATGGCGCAACTCGCCCTTGAGGATTTTGATGCCCTGGTTTTTACATTCCGTGTTTTTGCAACCAGCGCGGCCGGTTGAGGCTTGCTCTGTGTAGATAGTTAGATTTTGAGCGAGATGTGTAGTCTCAGTGGAAAAATGCTATTCAGGTCCAAATAGAATGTTTGGAAAAAAAGCAAAACAAAACTGTTCATGACTTGGCTGATAGTGACAGTTGGCAGTCACCGTTGGACAACAAACGCAGCCATCCCATCCCAGTAAAGCAAGTTGACAACAAAGCCATGAGGAAAAGTAAACAGTGAAGCCAACTATCAGAAGCGAGGCAGCGAGGAACTCATCTTTAATAGATGCAAAGAGAGCAGTGAACGAAAATATAACTTACCGAGACGATAGGCACCCATATTTTAAAAGCACCACGGGGGGGCAAAGAAGGCTGGTGATACTGCGTGCGGGAAAGTTAAGTTTGCGTGCTGAGAGGGAACCAAGATTTATGGGTTGCGATCGCGCCCGGGGTCGAAGGGTGTATTTATAACCTAAGGATTTCACCGACACAACAGAGAAGAGACAACACAGGAAAAGATGTAAATGAGGAGAAGGGGAAGATGGGAGATAAATGGGGATAAATAGAGAAAAGCGAGGGGAGAAAGAAGAGGGAGGGAGGAACAGAGAAGAGCGCAAGAAGAGCGAAGGTCTGGCGCTGCTGCCAACGGAACACGCCAAAGACCAATGCCGCAGTGCTGCTTTGGCTTTCTCCTACTTACTGTGTTTACTTCTGCTTGTCTTCTCCATTTTATGTATTGTCCGCTTCTTGATTGATACTAATTAATAATCCATTTGAAGAATATAAAACTCATCAGTCAACACTTTTTTGTATTCTTGTTAGGCTGATGCCGTGACGGTCGTTTGAGCGCCTGATTTGTGGATAAATACTAGCTATAGTTCAGTCCTACTAGCAGAGTTCCAGTCAAGGATACCGTTATACTGAACCCCAAATGCTAAGAGATACCTGACCTCAACTCCCTCTAAAGCTTATTAAGTAGTGCATATTTGTAGCATAGATCTTAATGAACTTAACCCAACTATTAGAACGCTTTCCAACCATACACTCCTCAAAGATTCCGCAAACATGAACTAAAGCATCATAGACATGATGGATAATAAAGACAAAGGCCTTTGTTGAACCATCAACAACAGGATAGTAGCATTATGGCTGTCTGCAGCATAACTCTCCAACGTCGAGGCTATTGTTTGGCAGTCGCATCTACCTCCAAAGCCTCAAGCTCCGTGATATACTTTCGCAGCATGACCACAGCTCCCAGGCTAAGACGCGAGACAAACGCCGAGGCACTGCGCTCTTCTCCACTGCTGGTATGCCCCTCATGCTCTATCATCGCCAATGCCGTATCGATAGCGCGACGGAGCAGGAGTGGCCTGCTGCAGTCTTCTGAATTCAAGCGACTAGGCAAATAGTTCCAAGCCACAATGTCCTCCATGCCACTTACTTGATGATCTAGGGCATACTTGATATATCTGCGAGTAGTCAAGAATGTCTTTTCTGTATACTTGTCTGACTCGACTCGTCTACCGCCCTCCGCAGCAAAAACTTCATACCCGGCCTCATCTGGTGCACGATTAGTCTGTGATATTGAGTTGTACACATAGCTCAGGATATTGACTTACTGTAGAAGGGGCTTTGCACAAGAACCAACCCCATAATCGAGACCAGAACCTGTAAAATAGTGGACTTGGTTGCTGACCACATTTCATCCGGGTTCTGAGTGGGCCATGTTCCTAGAATGCTCAGACAGATCTTACCATCTTCGTAGAGGTTCGGATTGATCCTTCCTTGGCCGCCGATCCACGAGTGAAAGAATGCCTCAGGTGGTTTTCTAGGAAAGTCTTCTGGGAAATGGAAGTCTATCAGGATCGGCGCATATTGGTAAGGGGTCCCCTCCGGCCCAATGAACAAAACCCTGAGCAGGTCCATCCTCGACTCCCATGCTCGCACAAAGATCCCTGGAGGGAGTGATTCATCGAGTATGTCGCACTCCTTTTGGATACGCTTGATTCGTAAGGCCGAGCCCCCTGCACCATCCTTCGAGATAAAATGATGATCGGAGGGAGGGGGGCCTTCCAATATGAGGAACCCTGGAGGTAATGTCATTTCCTCACTCTGTTCAACTACTCCATCCGAAGCATCTCTCATGTCAAAGTCGGAGTCATTCTCTGTCTTCATGTCTGCATCTTCGGAATAGCCGTCATCTGCAGAACTAGAATTGACATATCGATATACAGCGCATTTGATCTCCGACATATCTTCAACATCACTACCTGAGATGCCTTCCTCCTCTTCCTCCCCGTCATTACCTGAAATCCATTCTTCTTCTTCAAGTAGAATACCATCCTCACCATTGACATATCGGCGGAGGGCTTCTCGGAGCGTCGTCTCCGACATATCCTCATCATCATCACTCGAGAACCCTTCTTCATCATCAAAATGTAAAAGCCCCTCCTCATCACCAACTCCTGGACCCTCTTCTTTATATGTATAAGCTGAGTTCATAGACATGGTCGATAGATCACCTGGAGCTGGAACCCCAAGTGGAGTGGTGAAGCCTCCATCCATGACCATCATGATCCTTTCAAACGGAACGCGGACGTCGCGACAAGTACCAGCTAGCCGAACAGTAATCTCACCATTAACATCAATCGCAATGATCTGGCCGACGAAGTCTGCAGTGGATCTTTCACTGAGCTTACGCTGATAGTGGTGACTATGTCTCGGAGGAAGAGGTGAGGTGTCAACCGTAGTCGTGCTTTTGAACCATTCCCAATGAAACATGGCGAGACTCATATCCTTGAGGTATGAGTGCATCTGCGAAAGTGACAATGACGATGTATAACTAAATGTGCAAGGACCAGCGACGTTGTATGCACTCAGTGACCCTTCCGTCAAGACCGAGGTATGGATGGTGTCTGGGGCGAGAAGTACAATATCACCATGTGATCTTTCCAGACAAGGAAACACGTCGAGCTCATACAGAGATACTTGGCTGATTGTATCACCCAGCTCGCCCAGCTTAGAGTAGAGAGAAGCTAGGATCTGCCCGCCATGCAAGAGTATAAGATAAGGATCCTTATACCATCGGACAGTAACTATTCGCTCGCGAATGTTAACAGCTTGGACCACACCTACTGCTCTTGCTCGGATTTTTGATTCCCTGTGTCTCCTATGACTAGGCAGTTGCCGGATATATGCAGATGTGGTTTCCAAGCCGGGCCAATGCATGGTCTCAATCCCATCCTTCAGAACGACGATGCTCCCGGGCCATATATTTTCATCAAGCCCGGGGTCCCAACGAAGGCATTTTAAATCTTCGGTGGTGACACTCCCGTCCAACCATCTGACGGTCAGTGCTGTCTTTCTTGACGTAATATGAAACATGTTCATATCATATCCAAAAGTCTCTTCAGGAGGAATATGTTGGTAAGAGTATTTTTGAGAGGAGCTTTTCGGATCTCGAAAACGTATCATATCACCGATTTGAAGTGAGGTGGCCGATTTCACTGTTCCCCCAGTCGAGTTCTCGAAGTCGCATATCACAGCATCGCGTTCCAAGACCGATGCCCTGAGAGTCTCTATTCCATTCGGGATCTCACATGTTCCGAGACCGAATACATTCGTACAAAGCCATTCAACCTTATACTCCGTAGCTGGCGTGGACAGGACGTGGCCGTGGGCAAAGGAACGGGGATCTTCCTTCGGAACTGTACCCCCGTTTATTCCGCGCATATTCTTGTATTTCGTACACACATACTGACCTGGAATCACGGAGTCATGCTCCATGTATCGCAAGTTAGTGTCCACAACTCTACATGGCTGGCCCTTGGGCATCCATATGAGCTCATTGTCATCGAAATGACAGGGAACTTCAAGGTCCTTGGGATCAACAAGCGAGACAGGCACGTTGGAAACACGCAAAATAGCATCCCGGTCGACCTGCCGAATGATTCCCAGTTTCTGATGGTAAATGATCAAGTCATCGTTGATAAACGGCTCATGATGCATGAGCTCAGACAAAGGCACATCATGTACTGGCAAAGGACGCGAAGAATCGGTCCCGGGTCTTCTGCGGCTGCGAGGCATGAGCCGTTCGTTGAACTCGACGGAGCCATATTCGCCCAACGACTCGTCATAGTTACGATACGCAATCGGCTCGAGTGTGCACGTAGCGGATGCACCGATGACCGTGCCACACATTGTGTCGTCCGGTCTCTTGACATAGCTACCGAAGTTGATGCACCGGTCGAGAAGTTCGAGATCATCCTCGTGGATGAGAGAACACCCTTGCGAAACCCATTTGAACTGAACAATGACATATCCTTTGCGTGGCTATAACAGAAGATGGGTTTAGTGGACATGGTTTCTGGTTAATGATACCTGAGGACCTACCACACCGGTTTGTAAGTACTCAGTCAGGACATCTTGTGGCACTGATGTATATGAGACCATTAAATCATCTTCCGGTGGTCCCAACGGATACACCTTGGGCATGCCGTGTCAGTCTATTTAAGCCATTCTTATATTGAAGTTATCGGCCGTAGAAGACACATACATCGAGATATGTCCTCTGTGCTTTTATATTAGCAAAGTAAGACCCACATGCTGCAATACTATCAACGGGAGCCATACTACAACAATACCCGTTAAAGATGGATTTGATTTCAAACAACAAACATCGTTGAGATCGAACTATGAATCATTAGGAAGTCTGGGCTGATAATGAAGTCTTCGTAGCCCACTCATTGCTGACCTGGAAAGTACGTGAAGTCCCCGGATTCGGGGCGTTGGGGACGCCACTCGTATTCATGCTGGCGGGGTAGAAGGTAGCAAGTGAGATATGATGGAGAAGTACGCAGCTCCAAGCGAGGTTTGAAGGCACATACTCATACAAGTAAATATACGATGGATATCAACTAGAGCACGCAATACGAGCCAAAGGAAAGAAAAGGATGTCTGAGGGGAAGGTGGGAGATCCCGGAGGATGATAACAATACTGGGAAAAAGCACAGCCAGGGTTTGTCATGTGCCACGGCCTGATGCAGAGGCCGATAGAACTATAAGTACTTCAACTTGATGAAAAATTAAACAAATCGAGAAACAATAGCCACTTGGATATTATATTCAAGTCCTCGGAGCGATAGAATGTATTTATGACCAAAGCTGGCGATCCGACAGGCTCCTCCTCACATGTCCAAGTTGTATACATCTGAGTTCCCGACTGGGAAAGTAATCGGCGTTCATGCTGATGGAACCAGCCCGCGATCCAATCCCGGCCAATCGATCGATAAGAGCAACCCCAACGGCGCGTCTCACCGCCCAGGTTTCACCCCGGCAATTACTATTCTCGAGCTAGACTACTACTGGCTCCTCATTCTGCACCTACTTATACAAAACTACTAAACACTCTCACATCAGCCTCCTCTCTAGACCAAGAGGCTCATCAATCTCTTCTAGACAAGCGCAGCCAATTTACCCTCCCACTCTTACATCAATATATACAAATAACCGCATCCAAAATGTCCGAACCAGGCCCCGAATCAATCCCTACCAGCGCAGACCCGCGCAGCAAACGTCCCACCAAACGTCGCGCCGTGACAGCACTCGACGAACACGCCACGCAAATCGAATCTCTTTTCCGCGACCCCACAAAAGAAATTAAGCTTCCGGACCCCTCCAAGCAACGAACCTCGACATCGCTACCGCCGCCGCCGGAGATTGTCGCCAACGTCCAGGGTTCCTCTGCTGGTGCGGGGTCGGGCGAGTTCCATGTCTACAAGGCGAGTCGGCGGAGGGAGTACGAGCGGCAGCGACTGATGCAGAGCGAGGTTGATAAGGAGAAGGAGGATAAGGAGTGGGAGCAGAAGCGGGAGGAAGCGCGGAGGAAGGATGAAGAGAAAACGGAGAAGAATCGGAAGAAGAGGGAGAAAAGGAATGCGAAGAAGGGGAAGAAGGGGGGTAGTGGGGGTGGTGCTTCGAATGGGGGTTTTAAGATGGCTGTTGATGAGACGGGAAAGAAGGTCGGGGGTGGTGCTGATGGGGATAAAAAGGACCGAATTGAGAATGGGGATGAAAATGGTCCTGAGGAGGTTGCTGAGGTGCCCGGGGTGATTATTCATGATGACTGAATGGAGAAGGGGGGTGTAGTATATACGGGCTACGAAGGAACCGGGGCCTACGGAAGCTAGGGATTGTACAATATGAAGATACCCATTGTAATTTTTGGTCTAGGATATTCATACAAGAAGTCCAAATGGTAATCGTGCAGCATTATGTACGCAGTTTTATTTCGGTTCGTCTTAATTGATTTAATCATCTCCACCACCGACACCGAGACCGGCACCGGCCTGCTGAGCAGACTTGCCACTGCAGATATCGTCGACACGGAGGAGCAAGCATGCGGACTAGAGAGACAGTCAGTTTGAGTCGATATAGAGTAGGATGTACTTGTGCTCACCTCGACAGCGGTCTTGATGCTCTGAAGCTTAACCGCCTCGGGCTCCCAGACGCCATACTCCTTCATGTCCACCAAGGCACCGGAGTCACCGTCCAGACCCCATGTGGTCTGGCCCTCAACGTGCTTGGCCCTCATGCGGGTGAGGACACGGATAGGGCTGGCACCGGCGTTCTGTGCCAATGTTCTGGGGATAACCTCCATGGCATCGGCAACAGCCTTGTAGGGCCATTGCTGGACACCCTCAATGGACTTGGCCAACTGGCTCAATCTGACAGACACGGCCATCTCAATGGCACCACCACCGGGGGACAGACGGGGGTGGAAAATGACGTTCCGGGCGACGGCCATGGCGTCCTGGAGGTTCCGCTCGATCTCGTTGATGATGTCCTTGGAGGGGCCGCGGAGAAGGATAGTGCAAGCCTTGGGGTTCTGGCACTTTCTGAGGAAGGTGAAGTACTCGTCGCCAATCTTCTCGATCTCGAAAAGTCCGCACTGAGTTCCAACGTCGGACTCCTGGAGGTCGTCGACACGGTTTACGATGGTCGCACCCGTGGCTCTGGCGATACGGTTGTTATCGGTCTTTCTCACACGGCGGAGGGCGGTGATGTTGGCCTTCACCAGGTAGTGCTGGGCAAGGTCTGGGAAGTGTTAGCAAGTCGAATGCCTGCAAATAGAAGTTGGATCCATACCTGAAACACCCTTCTCCGTAATGACAACGTCAGGCTTGAGGGCGATGATAGCATCGCACATGGCCTTAACCTGTTCCTCTTCAATCTGCAGGATACGGTTCCAGTCGTCCTCTTTGGTAATCTCGATGTTCGTCTGCGATTCACCCTTCTTGTATTCCAACGGGCAGTCGAGCAGCAGAACACGGGGGTTCTCTATCCTCCTCCGCATCTTGGGGTGGGTGATGTCCTTGTTGACCATGACACCGTCGATAACCTCACTGTCCTCAATCTGACCACCGGGAATCTTCTCAACACGAGCGTACCGCTTGATGTCGACCTCCCGCTTTCCACCACCAGCATCGAAAGACACGGTCCGGACAGCCTTCAGAGCAAGGCTGCACATGAGCTCCGACCACCGGGAAACGAACTTCGTGCCGATAGACGACTGAATGAGGGTGTACATAGCCTTGTCATCATCAATATCAACGGGTATCGAAACTTCCTCCACAATGGCAAGGGCGTCGGCCAGAGCACGCTTGAAAGCCGAGATGATGACAACGGGGTGAATGTTACGTTCGAGCTGGGGGAGGGCCTGAGCGAGCATCTCACCAGCTAGTACAGGTTAGCGAGTCATCCCATGAAATATCAGGTCCATCATGCGATAAGCACGATTCAGCCAGCACATACCCAGAATAATAACAGTCGTTGTTCCATCACCAACTTCCTCGTCCTGGGTCCGACTCAACTCGATCATGCTCTTCGCAGCGGGGTGCGACACCTCGATTTCTCTCAAGATAGCGTGTCCATCGTTCGTCAAAACAATACCGCCCATGGGGTCGAGAAGCATCTTCAGCATAGCCTTAGGTCCCAGACATGACCGGATAATATCCGCGACACTGTAATGCCAGGCCCCGTGTCAGAAGTGCCGGAAGCGGGGAAGAGTGGGAGGGGATCAATCACGTACGTCTTCGCAGCAGCGATATTAGACAGCTGGGCTTTACGACCAACCTGTCTCTCACCAGCATTGGTGTCTAAAGAACCATGTTAGCAATCAGAAGCCAGGTTCCGGGCAGTTCCCCTCGATTGGGACATACTCATCACCACCACCGGTGCTTGCATGATGGCGGTGGTTTGTTGACTTGCGTCGGAAAAGGAAGAGAGAAATTCAAACGGTCCCTAGGAAAAGATGGAGTAAACTCCGGAGCCGATCGACAAGCGGTCAAAGATAGGGGCCTTTTTGCTTGTGGAGGGGAACTGGAGTTGTTTTGTTGCCCGCCGTCCCCATCAAATTTCCAGCGCACCTTTCGAAGTGGGATTGCGGACAAGAAGAGCTCACCGCCACCATTCTGCTTTGGGTCTAGTGCTATCCTTTTCCCCCTGATCTATCTACAGAGAGCATCATCGCATGCCATGGAATCGAATAGTTCGCGCCCTCTCTTCCTTTGGGTCTTAAAGAGTAATTCATATCATTCAAAAAATAAAAAAAAGCTCATCTTGCACAGATGCTTTATAACGCCCGCTATCCAGGTATTCCCTTTGCACCGTATCGCCAAACTCCTAGGAAAAACAACCCCAAACTTTTTACTCGTTTCCCCAAATGTTCAAATGATTCAACGACACAAACCCGACGTTGAATAACCAGATCACTTCTTCAGGAGCTTGCTTAGCTTCTGAACACTCTTGCGTACCCGAAAACGCACATGAGCCCGCATATGCGTAATAAGAGACAAATTCCTCTTCCGAGGCTTCGAAGAGACCTTTCCGACCTCCTGCTTCTGGTCTCTGCTACCATGTGAACCAGACTCGGATAGGCGGAATCCAAACTCATTGACCCCCAGTCCATGCAGACTGCATACACGTGTGCTGCCTGTCGAATAAGCGTTGAAACTATTTTCACCCGAAGTCGCATGATCAAAGTGCCAGGTTCTCCGATCATAGTGCTGTCTGTTGCCAGTCCACTGTCGTGGAACCAGAGGCCAGGTAGTGTCGTCTGGTTCGCCGTCAAGCTGTACCGACTGGCGCCATTCGTGGACTTCATTCATCTCTTGGTCTGCTGAGAGTCGAGCCATCATGTTTTTGAACCAGGTTTGCGCGTAGGGATTAGGGTGTACAGGTCTGGGGTCAACCCCGGAATTCGGATCCCGGTCGTGCAGTAGTTTGCGTATTCGTTCCAGCTGTATTTGACGCATGTTGTGTTGGAGATGCAGTGGTAGTTGTGCTAGGGCGACTTCGTCGAGTTCGTAGAGTACTTCCTCTTCGTCGTCCATGGATCGTCTGCGCTCTTGTGGTTCCCATACGTGATTGCTCGTCCAGGTGTCTGAACTGCTTCGCCAGAAATAGCTGGCATCTTGTGGGCTTTGCTGCATTATGGTAGCCATGGTGGTCTAAGTTGTTTGCTGACGTGGTGAGAGCACGCGCTGGGGATGGGGTTTTGGTCGGGGAAGTGAGAGGCTGAGCAGTTGGTGAGATGGGGCCAAAAATATATGTACGTGATAGATGAATTCAGTGAGATAGATAGAGGCGACCGAGCTGATGAAACTTTGAGTCATTCAGCAAAATTGAGACGAATATGGCTCCTATTGACGTCAATTCAGTTTTGTGGAAGCGGATCATTCCCATGTCACCTTTACTGCTAAACGGGTCATTGCCTCCAGTAGCTTTTTAAAGAACAGCTGCAATTGGTCATCTGGTCTGGGGGTACGATCATATTTGTTTGCCTGGTCTAGTAATGGAATAAGGGAAACGCCGTATGCACCTTGAACGCGTTGTTGGTGCAGGGTCATTCACTGGCACGCTCCGTAAATAGGCCCGTGCCATCACATGGGTCAGAGCCTCTTTTTGAAGCCTTGCACTCGATAGGAGCATTGACTATTTCGGAGGGTTGATCTAGAGACTTATCACATGTATAAAAAAAGACGGTGAGGGGAAGAAAGATTTGTATGGATTATAGAGTTGTGAGCGTCTATCCGGGTGCACGCACAATGATCAACATGCAGCTATCGTACAGCAATATTAAAGTAAGTATATTAAGTACCCCAAACTTTCCCAGGCGCACATGACCATTAGAATTCCCGACTTTCGCCGATGTCACAAACGTCAAATGCCCCGACCTCTGGATAGCTATACTTGGTGAGCGCCTCCTTCAATTTCTTTGGTGGCTCAAGGACATCTTCATCTGTCAAGACCCAAGTTCCCCAATGAATAGCCATGGCTCTTTTGCATTTGGTATCCCGGAAAATTTGCACTGCATCATCAGGGTCCGCATGCATAGGGCTCATGAACCATCTGGGTGAGTAGGCGCCAATCGGGATCAATCCGAGGTCAAAAGGCCCCCGGAATTGACCAATTTGTTTAAATGCGGGACATGAGGGGAAATCGTACTCCGGAGCATGATCATCGGTACCGGCAGGAAGCATTGGCACATTCCGATATCCTGTGTCTCTATATGACAATCTTAGTTAGATAATTAAAGGCATCTCCTCGGCAGTTATACATACCCTGCAAACCACAGCTTCCGACCTCCAGCTTCAATGCCCCACGACGCCCACAGGGTCTTTGATCGATCAAACACACCCCGATTGCTTGTGTGCTGCGAAGGCAAGCAGCTGATGCGAGCTGTGATGTTAGACTGGTTTGAACTCTGGCCCTCACCGGCACCGGCCTCGGTGACTGATTCATGCGAGGGTGAAAGAACAATGTCTCGCTCGTCCCACCAATCGAGCTCAGTCATTTTGTCTATCCCAATGCTGCTGAACCATGCTTTATTGCCAAGGGGTGCAAAGAAGTGACAATTGGGATGGCGTCGCGAGATTTCCATGACAGTTGGATGAGAGAGATGATCGTAATGGTTGTGGGAGATTACAACCGCATCGATAATTGGGATGTCCTCGATGTGGCATGGCATCTCAGTGAAGCGCTTTGGGCCCATGAAGGAGACCGGAGAGCAACGGTCCTCAAATACCGGGTCGAACAGAACTCGTAGGCCATTGGGGAATTCGACGTAGTAACAAGCATGGCCAAGCCATGTCGCCCGCAGACCAGCTGTTTCCCGATCAGGCAGAAACTTGGGCTGCTGAACAGGCACTGTAGGAGGCGTGACGTCTGGGAACTTGATTTTCCCCGTTATGATTCCCCTTCAATGCAGATGTCAGAATTGTATACTAAACATCTAGGAGAAGACTTGCAACTTACCCCCACATGCGAAGAGCGTTACCCACTGTCGGAGATTGCCATGAGCTGCAGGAATACATTAGTAACAACATACTATCATTTTTTTGCGATAGCTACAAATGACATACTCCCAGGGGTTTTGAAAGCCATTTTTTAGATGGTGGGCTTTCTCCTTGACATCCTCGGGCCCCTCAGAGGCCGGGGAGAGAACAACGGCTAGGGAGTAGAGGGCTGCCGACGTTGAAGCTGCGGAAGTAGCCTTGGTCATGTTGCGTCTCTGTGGGGATGACAATCTAGGTGCAGAAGTGCTGCCCTGTCGGAAGCAAAAGACGCCTCGCAGGAATGCTCGCATTGTCTTCAAGAATCGAGGGCGGGGAAGGTTTTATACGAAGGTTGGTGGCGGCTGCCTTAACAATGAAGATAAAATGGGTACTCCCGCCCGTATATCTCAAAAAATATGATAACTCAACCTACTCTAGCCCATGTGAGACTTTGCTCAACGCAGTCCCCCTTTTGGTGAATAAAAAAAGAGGAACGGCGATGACGGTGTAAAGCCCGTTATCTCCGGGGCGGAGTGATGACATCGCCGATGTTCTGCCTATCTCGTATAGGTTGTGTTGTGGCCTTTCATGAAGACATCAGGGGCTTAGACTACGTAGCTCTACTGACGCCTAGTGTACGATAATCCAAGGTGTGATATTATTGGACTGGGATGCGTAGACAATGAAGCCAGGGCCATCCCTTTTAGAGGTCTTAGCACTCAGTGACGGGAGGACTTCCCCATCTCCGATTGCCCGTGAAACCCCGACCGATCTCGGCCCGTCATAACTCCGACTCCCCGACAGGAACAATTGCGGACATGTGCTCAAGGAATCAGACAACTGTAGGTGGCGGTGCATGATTGTTCTTCTGTTGGCATGGACCCCAATGGACCATCAAGTACTCCAGGGCTGCCTTCGCCTGGCGATCTGATTGCGCAGCAACGGAAAGATGCCATCCAAGCAGCGGGGCAGCCTACAGGCGACGGAGGCCTTCTCTCCCAGCTAACCAACAATCCTTTCTTCACCGCAGTAAGTTCCTCAAGCTGTCGGAGCTATGTCTGCTGCCAAACCCAATCGCTAACAGGTAGTTTTACTCATAGGGATTTGGTCTTGCCGGACTGGGAGCCGGAGTCAGTCTCGCACAAAAAGGCTTCCGCCATGGCGCCGCTCTCCTCCGTCGGCGCATGCTTGTCGACGTCGAAATCAGCATCAAGGACGACTCTTACCCGTGGTTCCTTCACTGGATGACACTATACCAACAATCGCAGCTTAATACGGCCCGCTCCGCTGCCAGCAGGTCTGGTTTCATGGAGTCCATACTACAGAGGCTGACCCCCGGGATGCGCCACCTCTCGATTCAAACGCAGAAAGTCGAGCACAGCAATGGGGCGATACATACACATTTCGCGCTGGTGCCTGGACCCGGAAGACATGTTCTGCGCTACAAGAACGCGTTCATCTTCGTCAATCGGATGCGAGAGTCCAAGTCTCAGGACCTACACACGGGCCGGCCGTGGGAGACCATCACTCTGACCACGCTTTATTCGCATCGACATGTGTTCGAGGACCTCTTCACTGAAGCGCATGCGTATGCCGCCAAATCTCACGAAGGCAAGACATCCATCTACAACAGCTGGGGCACCGAATGGAAGCTTTTTGGGCAGCCGCGGCGAAAGCGTCCGTTGGAGTCGGTGGTTCTCGACCAAGGAGTCAAAGAGCGAATTGTGGAGGATGTGCAGGACTTTGTGGGCAGTGGCAAATGGTATCACGACCGAGGTATCCCCTACCGCCGTGGTTATCTCCTCTATGGGCCCCCGGGAACGGGTAAGAGTTCGTTCATCCAAGCCTTGGCGGGCGAATTGGACTACGACATTGCCATCTTGAACCTCAGCGAACGGGGACTGACGGATGATCGGCTGAATCACCTTCTGACGATTGTTCCGAACCGAACCCTGGTTTTGCTCGAGGATGTAGATGCTGCGTTCTCGAATCGCCGGACTCAAACGGACGAGGATGGTTATCGTGGAGCCAATGTTACATTCTCGGGTCTTCTGAATGCTCTGGATGGCGTTGCAAGCGCCGAGGAACGGATTATTTTCCTCACCACCAACCACGTTGAACGGCTTGACGAGGCGCTAGTCCGACCGGGTCGCGTGGACATGACGGTGCGTCTAGGCGAAGTGACTCGCTATCAAGTCGGCTGCCTCTGGGACCGGTTCTACGGAGAGCTTGACCCGAGCGGCACCAATCGACAGGTTTTCCTCGATCGGCTACAAGAATTAGGGCTGATCGAGGATGAGAATGGTTTGAAGGCTGATCGGACGAAGAGCACCAGCGCTGCTGCTTTACAGGGCTTGTTCTTGTACAACAAAGGCAACATGGAGGGAGCAATTGCTATGGCCGAGGGGCTGACATTCCGTGTTCATGACGAGGGTATGTAGTATGAGCGATTAGACTGTATGATAGACTGTGCCATGTATATTAGTTGAGTGCCAGGACATGTGAAATATGGCCAATGACATAGCATAACAAATTCTACTCAAGCTGCTGTGAGAGTTTATGGGAGTCAGTCATCCTGTTATCTCTATGTCGTCGGGGCTGTGCCCTTTTCGGTAACCGACTATGCTTCACCGATAGGTGATGTTTCGAGTAAACAGAGAAGTAGAGCCCATCACCTTTCGTCACCGTACCCCGCGACCACAAACCAGTCACAGTTACTGCTTATTAGCTTCAGCGCTTCCCTATACCGAATCATGATCTTTGGCATGGTCCGAAGCGCCGGGCTGAGTCCAGCCACATCGTGCCCGCTGTCCGATCCAGCGAGATGTCGAGGCTAAGCGCCGACCCAAGCAATCAAGTTTCTCCCACTACGGTGCATATTCTTCACGCTACTGCAGCCTCTCTTGTTCGGACCCTTGCCGCCGTCGATGCACTATGCTTTGACTATTCTGGATAGATCGGGGTCCGTGCCTGCCAGCTGGGCTTGATGTTGGTGGGCGTCTATACAGGTGAGCTTATATATACGTAGTATACTACCACCGTTGTTCCAAGGCCATTCGAAGCACTTTTGACATTTCATTTCCTTTATTAAATAAAATAATAGAAATTAGCTTCAAGGACACTTTTATCTATTTAACCAAGACTGAGGAGCAAGTCCATCACCATGAGTCAGTTCCAACTCTTCCCATCACCCTCGGATAGCAGACCTTCGAAAGAATTGCCAAGAGTACCAAAAAAGCCAGCCATAAAGACACATACAGAGATGCGACCCATGGAGGAGATACGTGACAAGAGTAGTCCTACAGAAGCTGTGATCTTCAAACTTATTCAGGATACCCATACTAGTATCAGACCGCCGCCAAAGGCCATGTCCAGGTCGAACCCAATATCCATTCCAGACACAATACGAGAGCGTGAGACGTCCAAATCCCTACATGACCGCCACAAGCGACCGGCAGAGAGAGTTGGCTCTCCTTCACACTCGGTCAGATCTGCTTCACTCCAGAGCAGCTTACCTGCGGCAGCTCCAGTGGTGCCAATGAAATCAACATTCCCTCGATATAACTACGACCTTCCGACGAACCAGCAGCAATACTACCCGGAGCCTTCATTCAACTCACACTGGGAACTATCCAGGTCTGAGACAGAGACACCACCTCCGGAGATAGATCGCGCCCTTGGACCCAGGACAGTTCCCGCCAGCGTGCTGAACTTTCCTGCCGGTGTGCTTGATCCAGTGGAGAGATATTCTACGCAGGAAGAGCTGCAGAGTCTATGGGAAATTGCCAACGGCCAACGTCCACGAAGCCTGCCTGGGACCTTTAATCTGTGTGTTGATCGGTATGTACATTCCCTAAATTTACTATGGCAGATCTGACCCCTACAGGATCGACGCTAATACACTTACTTTCGGAGACCCCAAATCACCGTTCTATACACTGCGAGCTACTTCAGCAAAAGACATATCGATCATCCGAAAACACCCCTCTAAGCACGACAGCAGCGTCCCCGTAATGAACTTAAAGCTCGAAGACAAATCTCGCCGCCAGTCTCCCTGCGATGGCCTGGTTTCAATCCTCTTCCCGCGCCTCGCCGCCATCTTAGCGATAGACCAAGCCGCAGAGGTGGCAGAAGAGCTCCGCCTCTCGCCCTTAGAGGCGACCAAAGCAGAAGTAGAAGCACTCAAGCGAGTAGCGGCTCAGGAATCCTGCAAATTGCTATGGAACCAATCGAAGCGAGTGTACGAGCTTCACCACCCCGCGCTGTGCAAGCAGCAGCCTCCCGCGCTGGTTGGTGCTGCTGGCATTCCTCTGTCGCCAGTACGCTCGAAATATTCAGGCGTCCTACACATTACAGTTTCCAGTCTGCCCAAGGAGGGGGGATGCAGCCAACCACCCACCATTCTGATTACTACCCCTCTGCCAGCCAATGCCGTTGAGACGGGTGCCATGGCGGCTACGCCTCGCACATCCACGCTTCCGCTGACAGATGCCGATGAGCCTTTGGCGTCGTTGGATCTGAGGACTATGACATTGTCGCTAGCTACGGGGTCAATTGTTGCGACGATACCGTCGTTGTATGCTGTTGACTGTCTCATTTCTGCGCTACTGACAGTGGCGTTGTCTGATGAGTCTACAAGGCCTGTTCTTGAGGGACTCAAGTTGTATGACCAGGGGCTTTCGACACCCCCCTTTTCAAACTCTAGAGAGGAGATGATCACTGCCCTAGCGGAGCAGGAAGATGCTAAGGAAGGTAGCCAGCTGTGGTCCAAGGTAAAATCTCAGCCCAAATCTGATGATCGAAGGGAGTACCACTTTTGGAAACGAGAGCCCAAGAAGCCGAAGACCCAAAAAGTCATAATAGAGGAGTTCGACATGGACAAGTACGGACGATACCAGGGCGGCTCACGGGAGGGCGAGGAGCTTCCGCGGATTACACGGGGATGTTTGCGAGTGTTGTTCTGGGGGTTCAATGTGGTAGTGCACGGACTGACGATGGTTGTCAAGGGGATTGCTTGGATGGTGGTGAACCTGACTCGATGTTGTGCCACTGATAGCCATATTTCGTAGGATGAGTTGGATTATACACCTATGGTTTGAAGTAGATTGCATTCCTTGATGTCATGATACTCGCAGGGATTTTGTAGATGAAGTCAAGAGCCAAATTGTGATAAGAATTTCACTACCAGCCCCCGTCAAGCGTTAGTAGAAAGTTAATTCGAACAGATGCTGATCTGTAGAAGGGTATGGAAGATGCTGTTGGGTTTGTTGACTACACTGATCTACTACCGTAACCAACAGGTTAGCCATGCTGCTAGTACTATCAACCATCCCCAATCAAGTGATAACCCCAATTCCATCCCAAATACCCTCCACGAATATCAAATCAAACAAATTAATGAGTTCTGAACAAAAACAACACGAACCAGCAAACACCAGTACTATTCGAAACATACCTCCCTCCCACCCGTACCGTGTAGCAAAGAAAAAAAAAATCAACATGATACATTCATACATACCCAACTCACATTCCAGACCAAACCTTCCACCACTCCATCGATCATTCGACACACGATTTTCCCCGATATCATTGCCTCAGGACTGGAATTCAAGGGATGTTGCCACCCTTATACCTACCCACATAATAAAAACCATACTCCGTGTTTAATAAAATGTCTTAGATATATAGAGAGAGTATGAGACACGACAACTTCACCTAGTATCTCAACGACCAACGACCAACACCACCAACTCGACACCAAGAATACGACTACATCAAGATGCACAAACTCCTCTTCTTATCCACACTCTCCCTCGCGGCAGCTACATCTACCACTACTAATGGGGACTTGGGGTATTTGCAATGCGCTGTATGTATCCCCTATTTCTCTCCCACTTTCTCACGTACAATTAATATAGATCTGGAGCTAATGAATGAATGAATGAATGAATGAACGATAGTCCTCCATCGCAGAAACCTACCCGCGCAGCGCAGAATGCACTTCCCCCTCAGTACTAGACTGCTTCTGCAACGCACCGTTTGATCCGTCCTCGCTGGACCGGAAGACTTTGGAGAGTTGTGCGCATGAGGGTGTTTGTACGTCTATCTTCTCCCCCACCCCTTTTATGTTCTATGAAACAGAAAACCGGGGAAATAATGCTAATGAGGAAAAATGATAGCACCATCCAACATCCCCGACTACGTATGCAGCGACACCGACGTCCCCATTGATGCACGCAAGGGAAGTAGTCCCATGATGCGGGTTGATACGACCAGCTCTGGTGCCAGTACGGATGGCAACGGCAACGGCAACGGCAATGGCAACGGAAATGGCAACGGGAATGGGAATGGCAACGGCAACGGAAATGGCAACGGAAACGGCAACGGCAACAGCGGCAACATATTCACACCCCAACACTCCAACTACAAGGCCTCAAAGCGCGCATACGCACCACCCTCCCCAGACCCTAACGCCGACACACCCTCACCCGACACAACCACCACCACCCAAGAAGTCTCCTCAGACGACTCATCAGAAGACCGCATCGAAGCGACCACCAAAACCAAAACCGAAACCAAGACCTCCGAAGCGCGCATCGAAGCACCGGCGACCATAACCGAGCATCACGGGGTACACATGACAGACGCTACGAACCCAAACGTAGTATACAAGATGTACACGGAGACCGTGACGGACTGTGCGTGTGAGCATCCAGCCGCTACTGGCGATGCGCATGCCTCGGAGTTGAGATTGGAGAGTGGAACTGCCGCTACTGCTGCTGCTGATGCTGCTCCTACTGGTACATCAGCAAGGCTGTTTGGAACACAGGCGGCGGAGACGTCAGGGGCGGTGGTGTCGTCGTCGTCGGTGGTGATGTCGATGCCTAGTGGGGTGGATGCGAGTCGGGTTGATGGGGTGAATAATGGGACTGGGGCGTTGTTTGAGGGGGGTGCGAGTAGGGTAGGAGGAGGAGGGGGAGTTGGGGGATTGTTGATGGGGGTTGTGGTGGGGGTTGTGGGGGTGGGTTTGGTTCTTTGATCTGTCTGTCTGTCCATTTCATGAATGAACTTGTTGGGGAGGATAGAGGGGGAAAGGGGAGTGGGGGTTATGTTATGAGTATGATATGTGTAGTATGATTTAGTATAGTTTAGTATCGTCTCTCTTTATATCTGAATGGAAGTTGATACTGTCAAGAACACGAAATCCTCACTGCTGTTCAAGCATGAATCGCCTGCTGCACCTTCGGATACAACTGCACCAAGCGATAATACATCTCGGAATGATCATGTACCAAGACCTGCGGATCCCACGCCATAGCAGCAAAGATCGTTTCAATGCCACTACTCACCGGCGTCATAAAGATCTGACAGATCTGCAATCCAATTACAAACGCAAAGGCCATAATGACCGCCGTGAAGTCCCCACCCTGGTTATACCCCGGGTTCGTGAACTGGAGGTACAGATATGCCAGTAGCGCACACACATACGACACGAACACCGAGCCCATCGTTATCACCGGCCCCACCAGACAATCATTAACCAGGGCATCCACGCCACGATCCTTCATCATTTTCCACGTATCCTTGGCAGAGGGGATATATGCTTTCCCGTACAGGGCGATATGGCAGAAAGCGTAGCGGTTAAAGAACGTAACGAGCCAATCAAGCAAGGAGATGAAACAGCCCAGGACCCAGAACCCAATGCTACCGATAATACTACCTTGAGCGGCTTCCTGCTGCTGGGCGATGGAGCACGCCTGCCGGAGCATTTGGATCACGGCGAGGATGAGCGAGCCGAAACTGATGCTGCCGAAGGAGTAGGTGGTGGCGCGCCGGAAGGCGCCGCGCGTTGCACCGTGCGGCATGCCCTGGGGTGAGTTGGCGAAGAAGTACCAGGAGCCATAAACGCCTGCGATGGTGGTGTGCACGGTGTTCTTAAGCCATTCGCTGAACCAGTACATGGCGAAGGTGACGTAGACGACTAGACCAATGACGCGGGCGGTGCTGCAGCCGCCGGAGCCGTTGGGGCAGGCTGGGTTGACGCCGGTGCTATCGGGCTCGTAGGCGACGTAGATAGACACGAGCGTAACAGAGAACCAAGCGGCGAAGGCGACGGCCACTAGGCCGCCGATGGTGCTGACCAGGAACATGTGGCCGTATTGGCGGGAGACGTCTATGGAAACTTCCATCATGTAGGCCGTGAAGGGGATGCGGGGGATCCAGCTGATGAAGCAGACGATAGCGAAGACGCCGAAGATGAGGAAGACGATGCCGCCACCGTATTGACCGCGGACGATGTAGTAGATGCCCGTGGCGAGGGCGAAGATGATGTTCAGGATGCCCGTGACCCAGATGAAGAGCTTGGAGAAGTACCGCGCACCGAGGAAGTAGGCATACGAGAAGGCGAGAGCCACGCAGAGGACGAAGATGAAGAGCACGAGGGTGTTGGTGTTAAGGGAGAAGTCGTTGGTTGCATCATAGATGCCGCCGCCGCTGAAGCCTTTGTATTTCGCATAGCGATGGATGGTCACACCGGACACGGCCACGTAGCCGAGGAACACGGCGATGAACTGCCAGCAGTTTAGTTGTGAAGCTTTGTGTAGAAGTATCGGGTTATCCTACTAGAAGTCCCGCCCAGATGTCATTGTATTTGGGTCGCTCGACTTGGAAAGCTTCGTCAAACCCATATACGGCTTGGTTGTAGGTTGGTGGAGGTCCCTGAGGGGGTCCTTGAGGAGGTTTCGGTTCAGGTCCTCGATAATCGCCGCCATTGTGTTGGTTGGGTGCTGGCTGAGGAGCTTGATTGTAGTTGTAGTAGGCATATTGTTGTTGCTGCTGCGGTGGCTGAGGCTGAGGCTGATCGCCAAAGCTCTGATTAGCGTTGTAATAGCTGGATGCCTGGCCACTCATGACTGCGTGCTGTGAATGCAGAAAAGGAGAGATTCAGAGGTGAAAAACACCTCATTATCTGGAGAGAAAGTCAACGTCACAATCCGGGCAGGAGAGGGTTGCACTGCAGCTCGAGCGCGTCATCGAGGCGGGATCGACCGGCCGCTGTGTTGGCTCCCCACGGATCCTCAAACTTAATTCCTCTCCCTGAAGTCACCTCAAACGAGTGTAAATAATAGAAAATTAGGAAATGAAAATATGTGAATCAATGCCACTCATATATCTAAGCTAATATGCAGTATGTACATGTAACATCGTCAGGCGTGTCGTCAGTCCATCCGGCCTGCGCCCTGAAACCCGCGAGTCTATTAAGATTAAGAGGTCGCAGAGTACAAATAGATAGTCCGGACCAGGTAAACGGTGGACTGACCGGTTCAAATACAATAAAGCTGCTTGGGGGTATCAATAAAAGCCAACCATCACTCCTCAGCTCCTACCGAAATGCATGGTTCCGCATGTGTCGCCACGAATCCCCGATCTTGCGCTCGATGCCTGGGATAGGTGTTCGCGATCGTCCTGGCCACTCGTCTGTCGCTGCCTGGATCTGCCCTTTGTTCCACGCCCGCGACCGCCGCATGTTCTCGTGTCGAACTGCTGCCCGTCGCGCGGCGCGCAGCTCGTCAATGCGGCCTTGTCCAACCCGATGTCGTCGTACGAAACAGTCGTCCATCAGAGTATTGGCGTCCAGCAGCTTCTTCGGCACTGTCTGTACCACCTGGAACACCTCCATTGGATCCGACACTGCCATGATCTCTCGCTCGCACGACTTGAAGATGGCTAGTGACACGCGGAAGAACGTCTTGGACCCTTCGTAGAAGAACACATCCCACACCCGTAGTGTGGTCTCCAGGGGCAACGTCCCGATGAATACCGACATCAGCCAGTTCGTCAGCCCGAGCGTAATGTCCGGCAGCCGCGACGTCACCGTCAGCGCGGGCGCCCGCGAGCCGCCACCGAGCCCGCCACCGATTTTGTTGTACACATGTGGCGACGTCTCCTTGAGCAGCACCATGAGAATCCACAAGTCGATGTTAGCGCCCTCCAAGCTGATCTCGTGCGTGCTTGGGAGATACACCGAGCTGATAATGTGCAGCATCCAAAACGCCTTCTCTTCCGGCATGAACAGCAGCAGCAACCCCGTGATGAAGTTTAGCGACTGCGTATATCCGATCTGGGGGTTGTGCACCGCGAATGCATACAGCACGCGCCGGAGCGACTGGATCATCTCTGTCTCAACCGTCACGGACTCGTGTTTCGGGTTGCTGCTTCCAGCGCCAGCGCTGGAGCCTCCGTATTGTTCGACCGATTCAGGCTTAAAGTGGATGTTATCCGGAAACGTCCGATGTAAGTCGCGTTCAATGTGTTCCTTGTCGTCGTTGCTTGGGGAATCCATGGCCTGCCGGACAAGCTGGTCGTAGAGCCCGGGATTCCGGTTCAGATGCTCATACCCACCAGCGTAGAAAAACCAGGCGGCTCCTCGATACTCCGAAGGAATTCCCTTGCGTACAAACTTTTTGACTTTGTTTGATTTTGGCGGGAAGGAGATCGGATCTGTGATCGGCAGCCGATTTTGGCGGAGCAGTTCCACCCACTTGATTCGCTGGGTCGCGGCAAAGTCGGAGTATGAGCTGTTCCACGCCTCCCACTGGGCAAGCGTCACATGATGGGTAGCCTTTCGAAACCCGTAGCGATCGCGCGAGTCCGTTCCCAACAGGAGGGGCGGAGGCACCACTCCGGGCAGCACGACCTTTCTTTCTTGACGCTCGGACCCGGGTGACTTCAATGGTGTCTCAACGGGTGGCTCTTCAGGTGGAACTTCCTCTTCCTCATGGCGATCGCTTAGTGGCCCTCGTACAGGGGCACTCAGCTCAGGGAGCGGTGGTACAGGCGGAAGATCCTCAGTAGGGTCCATATCGGGCGAATGCTCATCGGAAGTATGACCATCATCGAGCGTATATTCCGTGGGCGGACATGGGCTCCACGGTCTGACTTTCTCGTCGTCATATATATCTGGCGTCCCAGGTTCCTCCGTCACATCGCTAAAACCGTCGAGGTACATGGAAATGGCATCTTCCACACTCATGCCCCCATCTTTTTCACAAGGCCCATCGGGCGTGTCAGGAGACAGGTCGGTTATCGAACTACTCTTGGTGAGAACACTACTGCGCTCAGTTCCGCTGGCTTGCTCGATGCTGGATCGCGATGTCATGGCGGAGTTGATACTAGATCGCAGTGCATCTTCTCCATGTGCGTCTGCATAGCTCCCCGGAGGCACGACGCGAGGCAATGCCAATCCATACGCATCATCTGGGTACCGTTCTCGTGACCGAGGGGGCCGTTGGCGTCGATTGTGCAATTTGGAGGTAGACATGGAGATGCGCAATCCTGGTGCGCCTGGCGGAAGCTTCCGGGGCGGTGGGCGATCGAATTCAGCCTCTCTGGAAGGATATCCCTGACGACGACCTGGTGATACCGGGAATGTTGGCGTACGGAGGGCGGGCTTGCGGGGGACGAAATAGTCATCATCTCTGGGTTGAGGCGAAGGGGAGCGCCATGATGGATCAGCAGCAGCCACCTGTGCAGGGTGCAGTCGCGGGGAAGGCACGGGGGGGCGCTGAGAGGGAGGAGGGCGAACGCCGTCGGCGGTCGAGGGGCGTGGAAAGGGAGGATTAAGTCTCAACGGATCTAGGCGGGGAGGGTTCGGGATCCTGCGTCGGCTGGGGATATCATGCGCGCCTGCAAGGGGCGGATATCGAAAGTCTCCATTTCCTGTGACCATGGCCACGAGATGATAGATCCCAGTTCCCGCTGGACATTGGTCGGTGAGTGTAGAATGGAAAGACGCAGTCGAGGACTGATTTCAGGGGCGAACGGGCGGGCGACAGTTGATAAGGATGGGTGAAGAGGCAAAGGGAGGCGAGTTGAAGAGGAGGAAAAAAGCAACGAGAATAGAGTAAGCGCGTAGAGAAAGACTGCAGGGCAGTGGTGAACGAGTGAAGAGACCGGTCAAGCGGTCGAGCTGCCCCGTCAGGCGCGAAGTGAAACGAGCGGATGGAAAAGAAAAGTGCAGGCCAAGTTAATAGTCGCCCCGGCAGCGCGCGATGCAGCAGTCCATCAACCGAGTCTCACGAACCTGCCAGAGGATCAATCCGAGACTTCATCTCACGACGTAAAACAAGAGCGAGAAGAGAGAGTCAGAAAAAGAGGAGGTGGACGACGACGACGACGAAGAATAAAAAGCGAGAGCCGAAAGGGAAAAGGGGAAAATCGCTGCGGGCCTCGATCGAGTCTAGCGCGTACGATTTCCAGCGAAGTCGTGAAGTTGAAAATTAAAATCCATCCGGTTATTACGGACCCTGTCCGGTAAGCTAAACGCCTTGCCGTGCTAATTTCACAGCTAATTTCAGGTACCGTATTCTGATTACAACTGGTTTGGTTTTTTTACTTGGTACACGATGGGTTTCAGTCTGACGCCAGGATGAGATCAGTCTCACCAACGGCGTTTGAGGTTGATGATTTTCTGTATATGTCTAGTGCAATCAGTCGAGGCACTTGCGGATGACCTCGGAGTGTGGTGCCATGTAGAAAAAGTACGCCAATGCAGCCTGTAGACTTCACAATGGCTTTGCGTTCCTCTTCACCCCGAGACGGGGGTTACACAACGGTTGCAGGGGCGATCTCAAAGAAGTCAGGCAGTCTGCAGAGTCTCGCGCAGTCTCAACCACTTCCATCTATCTATCATCTACAAGGTGCCTATTTCGTCGCCTTGTTGCATAGTACTTTTCAATCATGATAGGTCACTCCTACATACATGTTGCTCCATAGAAGCTGCATCCGCGGTGACGTTATGTATGGGGAGACGCTGGACATCTCTGTCTGTCTCTTGAGCTGCGCCAACCACATCCCTCGCAGTTTGCAGTTGGGAGGGTCCGCCCCGAGCCGTCTGGAGACCGGCTGGATGCATTGCATATCTACCGTTGGATGAAGAAGCGATCGTCCAGACAGGTTGCCTGGATGGCATAACAGTTGATGATGCTCATTTACCAACTGCCAGTTAACTCCAGCAGGTTATTCCCAGTGGTGGGAATTATGACGACGAACGTTGGCAACTTCCTTGGTACGGAAAGCGAAAAACCGGTTTGACACAATACGAACGTACCGGGCGGAGTCGGTTTCAGCTGCCCCTAGTCGGGTCCCACCCGCCGAAGCGCCAAGGTTCGATTCGCTCGACAGCTGCTTGCCCTTTTTGATAGTCTGTTGTCGAACAAACTGTTTTATCCCTTCTGGCCCTCTGGTTTGAGGCCCACCTAGGTTTGTTTGCCCTTCCCGAACCAACACCGGATGCTATCTTTCCGATCTCCCCCTCCCCTCCCCCCAAATTGATGTCGAGCACGATGATTATTAACCGCCATCGCTGAGTGAGCTTGAACAGCATTACTCCGTCACATGATTCTAGCGGGGATCGATCGTCCCGTGATGCTGCCGTGCCCCACCACTTCCTACTGCTTCGGGAACTTTTCCCTAAACCCAATTTGATTAAGTTTGATGCTTCAAGGCACCATGGATAGTACCGCTTCACTCTATTCTCTACTACCGAAAGGCAACCAACTTTGGTGCCATTGGCCGCTGTCCAATCATTCGGGTCATATCTGATGTATCGCTTATCATCTGCAGGTTAGGACTCATTCTTATGATATGAGTCGCTGGGGTGGATATCTCGCATGCATGGCTTAACTTAGTTCACCAAAATTTGGACTGTCAGAAACTCTAAAGCTAGATAGCATCCCTTGAGAGAGATTGCGCTGTCCCGGAAATTCGATGTACTTCAGCTCCGCCGCTTCGTCCTTATATGGAGCAACATGCGAAAGCGAAATTGATTCTATTAATACGAACGGAACCCAAGGATGCGCTTGATGATCCCTTATCGGAAATCAGCACCGCAATTCCTAGTGCGCCCACATTGGGATAATGCCGCCAACTGGTGGGTCTCCTGCGCGTCATCGCCATGACGAACGTGTTCTCGCACAGGAATTATAGTAGATAGTCGGGGCCCCAGAGGGCAGTACATTCGATTGCTCTTGCTTGTTCTCTTCGGCTCTTGACCATGCCGCTTTGTGGCGACCAAAAGGGATGATGCCAAGTTCCCCTTCTATTAAGATTACCGAGTGGGCTTGACCGTCGGACTTCCTAAGAGCGCCTTGCATGCAGGATCCATCGCAGGATCTTATTCCCGACGAAAAGTCATCTCACTTCACCCTTCCATCTGACAGTTAACTGTGCACTATGCCACTCGCGTCACTTTCACGTTCATCCCTTTCTGTCGTACGAACCATGCATTGACCACCTCCCACTCAGCTTCCGGATCATTCAATTCAACCTGTAACAGCCACCCGTCAGCCAGAGATCGCGGAATTACCAGAAAAAAAGAGGTGATGGCAGTGCACATACCTTGTATGCCAAGAGCAACGATGGTATCAGCTTATATATTATCTAACAGACTGATGTTCTTCCCAATGCAGGTTCGGGGGCCGGCCCCAAACGTCAGCGTTGCCCCTAGCATATTCTGCCTTCGTATCTGAAACTCCGCTTCTGATTCATCGTTACCCCGCAGCCAACGCTCAGGGACGAACCTGTCAACCTCTTTGCCAAAAATAGCGTGGCGATGGATTATCCACGGATTGACTCCAACAACAGTCCCGGCGGGGAGGAAGGGGCCGTTTGGCAATTGGAGGCCTTCTGCGGGGACTACCCTCTCCAAGAGGAGTCCCACGGGTGGATGCAGACGAAGAGCCTCCTTGATGACGGCGTCGAGATATGGAAGTTCCTGACTTTGTTTCCATGATACAGGAACGGTAATTTTCCCAGATTGGAGGGCGCTATGCAATTCCTCCTGCAGCTTGCTCAATACCCTGGGGTACTTCAACGTATAGTACAGGATCGCTCGGAGAGAGATAGCAGTGGTATCAGAGCCTGCGTTGACATTGCTGACTGTGTAGGAAAATACCTGGGCGTCGTCGACCACGTCAGGGTGAATAGATTTCGCTTCCAAGAAGCGGGTCAAGAAGTCTTTGTGAAGTCCAGGGAAATCATCTCGCTTACTGCCATCCTGAGACAGCCGTTCATGCAAGCGGTCGCGGGCGAAACGAGCAACAGCTCCTGTTGACCCGCCCTGGATAAGCTGCCAGAGAGGGTTCTTGAGAAAGACATAATCAAGCCAGGGTATTTGACCAATCTATAGACGAACGACCTGTCAAAATGAGGAAACAAAGTGTTGGCATGCAACCCACCTTTCCCGCATAATCGAACGTCTTCTCCAACGACATGATGATACCTTCAACATCACGACCCTGCTGTAAGAACCCAAGTTGTTTGCTGAACGTCATCTCACCAATGACATCAAACGCATCTGCCCATATCAGCTTACAGCCAACAATCAGTGCCCAAAACATATGCCTTACAATACTGCAACCACGTCGAAATATCAAACATACTCCTATTCGCCGCAAACCCATCCAACCGCGCAAAAAACGTCCGTATTGTACTATCCACAAACGGCTCGAACTCAGCAACCGTGCTCATCGAATAAGACGCCGACACGGGTCGTTTTATCTTAGCATGAAAATCCTCGTCAAGGGACGTAAACAGTGTTTTAGTCGGCTTTCCCTTTGCAAGTTGTTGCTGGACGCGATAGAATGCAGTCTATGTATGCATTGTTTATTAGTATATTCACACAAACATACTTCATCCTCCCAAAAATTCAAACTAGAAATAGTAGGAGAAGATTAATGAAAATACCTTCTTATACCCCCTATTAACCCCATAAATCACCTTCAACGCCTCCACATTCCACACACTAACGACCTTCGGTCCCAACCGCACATACTCGCCATGTTCCTGGTGCAGCCGATAATGTGTGATCTCCGCTTTGCCTCGCGCTACATCTACGAACCGCCACAGATTGGTGAGTTTGGCGAGGAAGGGGCCTGGGATGTGCGATACTCCGGGTGTGAAGTAATTCCGGGTGAGGTGGATGATGAGGATTGTTAGTAGGATGGAGGGGATGTGTTGGGAGAGGAAGGCAAGTGTGGTGGTTAGGAGGGCCATGATGATAGCATTGATAAGGGGCTGGGGGATGTGCTAGTAGTAGGATACCAACAGGATGGGAGAATTGTGGTAGTAGTAGTAGTAGTAGGCTACTGATGTAGATGTGATTCTATATAGGTATCTGAATCCCCGCATGAGGGCGGAACGAGTCCCGTTGTTTGGATCTGGTTGCCGAGGATGAGTTGTCGTCTATGAAAACAGTAGTGGTCTTTGGAATTTGGGGGATGAGTTGGTTATACACGTGTTGTAGAGTATAACGGTTGCACTAATCTATGGTGTGCGGGGAAGCCTGTGACGAGAGAGTAAAAAGTGAGGAGGATAATTCGCACCACTGCAGCATATGCACGGTTAGTTGGTCTTGCACTTTGAATGATATCTTGCAGATTTCGGCCGGGAGTAAGATGCCGATTTTGTATTTAATGCCGCTCTCAATATGCATATAGTACCTATCATGGTGATTTAATGTCCTTTATTCTACATAGGATTTCATGCTAACGAAGTCTCATCCCATGCAGTCGTGATGCTCAGACATGTCGTCTGGGCTGGGCTGGGCATCGCCAGGCTGTCCAATAAGTCCAACACTGCAAGCTGATCCAGGCGGATAGGGTGTGCATGTGCCGGTCCAGACGCCTCCTACCCAACATGCTTCTCTAACGGCATCGTCACGGAAGATTTCAGGATCTTCGAGCTGTCTTCCACCCCACAGCAGATCAGTACTCCCTTCACCCATAACTAACGCGACAACTTCTGGGCTACGCGTGAATTTGAGGTTTAGTGTACGACAGTATGGGCCTCCGCGGGGCGGTCGAAAACAGCCGACGGGGATTTTCTCGAGTTACGCTGCATCTCATACGCGCGGGGCCCGCGGGTTCCTCCTCATGCTGCCTTGGTGGCTTCTTGGTTACAGCCTACGGCAGAATAAAAGCAATTGGTTCCTGTCGAGATAAGAAAGCCTGGCTCGGCATGTGGACGAGTAAGTTGACGTGATATCGCTTCCCAAACACATATTCTAAGTGTCGCAGCTTACCCCTGAAAATCCGGAGAGCTAACACCAACACGGCCGGTACCATCAGCTTGGGTTGCATAGGAGATATGCCAGGTACAGGGAAAGAGAGCCAAATCTGCCCAATTCCAGGGCCACGCGGTACGCCGTTACTCCTAGAACTATGAGATATGGACAAAGTAAATGCCTAACTGTACTCCAGCCTTGCCCATCATCGGCAACCTATTGGATATAGACCTCGAAAATGGTACTATGTCCTTTCTAGAACTCGCAAAACGTTACTGTGAGTATAGATCTCCCCACAAGGAGGATCGCTCATGAACGCTGAACCTACATCTGAAGATCCGATCTTTAGGATGACATTTGCGGGACAAACCTCGATTGCTATAAATAGCGTTGCTCTGACTTCGGAGCTTTGTGATGAGACCCGCTTCCACAAGCACGTTTCATCCAGTCTGGAAGCACTGCGCGCGGGTACAAACGATGGTCTATTCACTGCCCGTGACGATGAGAAGAATTGGCAGCTGGCTCATCGCCTGCTTGTCCCGGCATTTGGGCCTCTTCGCATCCGCGCCATGTTCCCTGAGATGTGTGATATTGCGCAACAACTCTGCATGAAATGGTACCAAAATATACTATGTTTCCCTGGTCCCCCTCCGCACATGTGATCTGTCTTCTGACAAAAATGGTCAATTCAGGCAACGGTATGGTTCCAAGCGACCATTGAACCTAACGGATGACTTTACGCGCGTGACGCTGGACACCATCGCGCTATGTGCGATGGGCTATCGATTCAACAGCTTTTACTTCGAAGGAGATTTTCACCCATTTGTTAATAGCATGGTCCGTTTCCTAAAAGAGGCAGACATGCAAGCGACTCTTCCCTCTGCTCTGAACCGTTTCCGTTTCCGTGCAAAGAAGAGTTTGAAGCTGGATGTTGAGGTGATGCGCAAAATTTGCCAGGACCTCATTAAGGACCGACGGGAATCAAATCCCCGGACCCGAAACGACCTGCTGGATACCATGATGAATGCCAGAGATAATGTGTCTGGAGAGGCCATGACCGACGAATCGATCATCGATAATATGCTGACCTTTCTAGTAGCAGGGCATGAAACGACATCTGGGCTCTTATCTTTCGTGTTGTACTACTTGCTGAAACACCCGATTGCTATGGCCAAAGCGACCGACGAGGTCGATCGTGTTGTTGGAGGCCAGGAACTTACAGTGGAACACCTGTCCAAACTAAGATATTTGACTGCCGTTCTTCGCGAGACCCTCCGGTTAATGCCCACAGCGCCCGGCTTTTCTGTGACGCCCTATAAGACGGAAATCATTGGTGGTAAATTCGAGGTCAACCCGGGAGATTCTCTCGATATCTTTCTCGCTGCGGTGCATCGTGATCCTGACGTATACGGCCCTGATCCGGATGAGTTTCGACCGGAGAGGATGCTAGATGAAGACTTTCAGAAGCTTCCTGTGAACTCCTGGAAGCCATTTGGCAATGGTAAAAGAGGCTGTATCGGGAGGGCGTTTGCGTGGCAGGAGGCATTGATAGTCAGTCGGCCCATTCGCTAATTTCATTGTTGACCACTGCGTCAGTTAGTGTACGTTCGCAAGCTAATCTCGGCCCAGCATAGATCCTCGTACTTTGTCTACAAAACTTCAGCATGAGCTTAGTGGACAAGGACTACGACTTGCAACTCAAAGAAACGCTTACTATCAAACCAGACAATCTGTGGGCCCATGCTACACCACGACCGGGTCGAGAGATACTCAAGTCTTCATTACTGGCAGCACCAACAGTACCGCCATCCAGTAAAGCTTTCGCGGCCAGGACAGCATCTGAGGCTTCCATTCCAGCTACAATCCTTTATGGATCCAACAGCGGAACTTGTGAGGCTCTGGCCCATCGATTGGGATCAATTTTGAGTAGCAAGAAGCCTCTCAGTTGTCAAGTGAAATATATGGACGCATCCATCAAGGACGAGTTGCCGAAGTCCGAGCCGGTGCTAATTATCACCGGATCTTATGATGGAAGACCGCCTGCAAATGCGGCACAGTTTGTCGACTGGCTTACTGGGATCGAAGGAGAGGTGTTGCAAGGAATCACTTACGCGGTCTTCGGATGCGGTAGGGCGGCCTGCTCTATACCTCCTTCGTCCAGGACCCAAAGTTACTGACAATAAGCTTGACAGGGCATCGAGACTGGACTGCCACTTTCCATCGAATCCCGACTCTCGTGGACACCCTGCTCGAGGAGCATGGCGGAAAGCGTATCGCTCAGCGTGGTTCTGTGGATACAGCGGAGCAGGACCCCTTTGCAGAGCTAGAATCCTGGACAGAGAAGGAACTTTTGCCGGCGCTGGAAGAAACAGTCGACCTCAGCAGCGATTGCATCCTTTCTACCCGGGTCGACACAGTTAGAGTGAATATCCGACCTCCACACTCGTTGCGTGCGGAATATGACACGGCGGTCGTTCAACTTGTCCAAGTGCTCACGTCACCAAGTACATCGAAGAAGATACACGTGGAGATCGCCTTACCAGACCATCTCAAATACGAAGCCGGAGATCATTTAGCCATCCTACCTCTGAACTCTCGACAAAATGTGCAACGAGTTCTCTCCCATTTCCGAATGGGCGAAGATAGTATCGTGTACGTCACCTCGGGGTCCGCGACGTCTTTGCCAACAGACACACCGATTTCGGTGGCCGACTTGTTGAGTGGATATGTGGAGTTGGGGCAGTTGGCTACGCCACTGGTAAGCAACCTTATCCTACATACCGACAGATGCTTATCCACGTTCGATAGAGCTTGAAAGCATTGGCGGCAAAGGCCACGGATACAGCTACCGCTGAAAAACTGCTAAGATTGGCTGGAGACGAATACATTACACACGTCCGAGAAAACCGCGCCTCTCTTATTGATGTGTTAGATCAATTTTCCTCGAACTCAATCACCTTTGAGGATTACCTTCAAATGCTGGCTCCGATCCGCGCAAGACTATATACAATCTCCTCTTCCCCGAGGTCCAAACCTGGCCTGGCATCATTGACTATTTCGATTGTCGATGAACCGAGAAACGGTACAGCTGGCCATCATCGTGGGGTAGCCTCAAATCACTTGCTGGACTGCGTCCCTGGGACTATACTCAGGGTATCCCTGAGACATCCAAGCCCAGATTTCCGTCTCCCCCCGCAGTCGTCCTCCCTGCCTATCATCATGGTAGCTTCGGGTTCTGGAATTGCACCTTTCAGGGCTTTCATCCAGGAGAGAGCCATACGGAATCAAACAGGGATCAAGCTGGCCCCCGCAATGCTATTCTTCGGCTGTAGAGATCCCTTGCTTGATGATCTCTATCGTGATGAACTCAATGACTTCGAGTCACAGGAAGTGGTGACCATATTTAGAGCATTTAGCAGAGCACCGGATCACTCCTCTGACTGTCGGTACGTTCAAGACTTACTGTGGATGGAACAATCAACCGTAAAGAGTCTATGGGAACAGGGTGCAAGGATTTTTGTCTGCGGTGGGACTAAGATGAACGAAGGGGTTAAGAAGGCGTTGTCTAAGATTGTTTCCTGCTCCCCCGACGAGTTCAAAGGTCCTCGGTATGTTGCTGAGGTCTTTCTATGAGCATCTATTCCTCATGAATTTCCGCCGTGGCATCTTACTTATAATTGTCGGAAGGCCTGAAGCCTTTTGTGGTGGTGGCCGGGTTGTTAGATTCAGTACTGTACATGACGAAATTTGACGCAATTCAGATCTCAGCATCAACGTCACAAACGTAAACTGTAATAAGCATAAACGTGTTGGGACGGACAATCAATTTTTGAAATCACAATAGTCGGTCATGATCTTATGGAGCTAAGCAAAAAGCTTGTGATCTTTTTTCTTTTGGGGCGTTTGCCTATCTCTATGATCTCTTTGAAGCCACGTTACCTGGGCTCTTTAAACCTCCAAAGACATAAAAGTAGCCTTACTGTCAAGTTTCAGCTGATTTGAGTCGAGGACTTTTGAGGCAGAACCCATGCTAACGATAGTATTTAGATGGCCACTCAGGATCGAACGCTGTTGCTCAGCTCAGCGAACGGTATGGGAGGAACGAGAGAGTTCTCATAGCCAGACAGACGCACAATAGTGGATACATAAGAAGTAGTATGTGTGAACGATAATGATGGAAGTATATGTCGGTGCATAACGGTTCGGAAGTGCTTGCACCCCCGGTAGTCACAAGCATCATATGATAGAGCCCTGACTGCGCCCATCCATCACCCAGGATGACCAGCAAGATCCGCATGATTTCTTCTCCACGCCTCCAACGCCTCCATATCTAGTCCCCTGTACGTCTTCCTCCCCATGCCCCAGTAGAATCCACACGCAATTAGGAAAGCTCCCACGGTCAGCGCAAAGTTATAATTAAACGTTTCCGCCGTCCATGCCCGCTCCGGCGGGAAGCACTCCATAATGATGAGATACAGCTGCGTGACAACAGCCAAGGTATGAATGGGGATACTCCATCGTCCGAGGCTCCACGGCCCGGGAACCCATCGATTACCCGCAACAATGCGGAAGAAGATCGGGATGATAAATGTGACCAGGCTGGAGACAACGGATAGGGAGTAGATGATCGAGCTGGCTTTGGGTGAGAGCGCGATGATGAGCACGAGGAATGTTCCCGCTCCGAGGAGACTGAGGGCGTAGATCGGGAGGTTGAGACGCGGGTGGATGTAGGCCATTCGCTCGTGCCAGGGGAAGCCGCCGTCGCGAGAAAAGGCGGCGATCTGGCTCGCGTATGTGAGAAGGGTGCCGCTGCCGCCGATGAAGCCGACGGGGACGACAATGGAGAAGAGGGTAAGAGATGCGGCTTCGCCGAGGTGGTCAAAGACTACGGTGAACAGTGGATATCCGCTGGTGGAAAGAAAATACTTAGGACGCCATCGTGGTGTGCGTAAAGGACAAGAGAGGATACACGTACGATGTATCTGCCGCCACAGCCTCCATGTCTGGGATGCAGAATGCAAAGAGCAGGCACACGACGAGGCCGGAGGCCGCGGTCGCCGCGAATGTGTATAAGAGCGATTTTGGGATTTCCTTGCTAGCATTATGGGTCTCTTCAGAGACATAGACGGGGACCATCCAGGCGGAATTAACCCAGAGAGCACAGAACCAAGAATACGGGACTGCTACCTCCGGTCCCCAATCGGACGAGTTTAAATATTCGCCGAATACCGCCTGCGCGGAAGCGAATGGACGATTCTGGATCGCGTGGGTGATTGGTAAACCGATAATGAGCATCAGAGCCTGGACCAGGATGAGAACGGCTGATGCCGCAAGGATCAGCGACAAGAGGTATGTGATGGCGGATGAAGCATCGGGAAAGAAGCCACGTACGTACCCATTGAGATATACACAAAAGCGATGCGCTCCAGCCTCAATGTCATTATGGCGCTCCAGATGAGGACCACAGCCAGCGACAGGGCCATAACCTGCGCATTGGTCCAGATCATGTCTGGTAATGCGATCGTGACGCCATAGGAGAGGGATGAGGCAACGGCGTAGGCAAAGGTGGCAGTGGAGGCGAACATGGTCAACACATTCATCCAGCCTGTAATGAACGATACGGCGTGAGACCAGGCGGGCGGTGCCAGGGCACCCGCCCACCAGTAGAATGAGCCATTGACTGGCATGGAAGAGGCGAGCTCTGCGATTGCAAGGACTTCTGGCAACAGGAGGGCGTTTGGGATAATCCATCCCCTGGACTGAGTTTAGTAACCACGCCTTGAGTTGGCAGATACGGTCTCTCTCTCACCATGATAAACCCCAGTATCCCGCATATTGGATTTGGTAGGTTGCGGTAATTAAAATGGCACTCAAGGGACTGCGAGAAGGTATACCGGCTTAGTACTGGCGCAGCAAATGGAATTTGCAGTAGAGATCAGAATAGGGTCGTACGATGTCAACGCAAGCACCATGCACATATTCCCAAGAGAGCGGAAGACCCTCCGATAGGCGACCACATAGCCAAGCTCAGCAATGATACCATCTTCTGTCTCGCCATCATCCTTCTTGGGGCCTTCTGTAGAGTGTAAATCTTGGTTGTCGACGGGTACCAGCGAGCTGCTGCTGCTGCTGCTAGGAGACATGATACTGGATGGGAAAGCTGCCAGCAGTTCTGAAGGGGACAGTACGGTGTATGGCGTTGGAAATATAGCGCCAGCTCCTTGAGCAGGTTGACCTAGCGGAGACACACAAGACTGTGGAGGCATTATCGTCACAGCATGACTATCGGAGGAGTGGGTCACTGAAGATCACTGGCGCAAATCTGAAAGGAGCCGTCGGGGCTTTTTCTTAAATTCAACAGAGCAGAATAGGAGACATTCTCGCACGACCCCATGTCTGCCACACAGCATTACTAGTTGTACTACTCCTATATTTCCTTCAGGATAGGTGCCCACTCCGCCACAAAGCGCTGCAGAACGTCCAAGAATCGCTCCACCTGGGCGTACGTATGCGCCAGATTCACACACAGAAATCCCCGACGGCCGATAAGAATGCCCTGCTGCAGCAAGGTGAAGTAAAACATTTCGCGCAGGGGAGGACCGAGCTCCCCCACGAACCCAATGCCCACTGTGCTCCCGTAGCCAACAAACACCATGTTCTCAACTCCCGCTTGCTGGATAATGGTATTCGCCTTCACTCGCAAACAATCACCCAGCCGGTTTAGCTCCCTCAGTGCCGGCTCTGTGACTAGCTCTGCGGCAGCCACAGCCGCCGTCATGGTAAAGACGTTGTTGTTAAACGTACCGCTATGGTGAAGTACGTTGCCCCCGCGCACAGCAGGGTCGAACATTTCCATGATGTCGGCACGTCCACCAAACGCACCAAAGGAGAAGCCACCGCCGAGATACTTCCCCAGGGTGGTCATATCGGGATACACCCCGAGAGCTCCCTGGAGACCATGATAGTGAAGCCGGGACGTCACAACCTCGTCGAAAATCACGACTGCGCCGACGGCCGTGGCGGAGTCGCGTAGGAACTGGAGGAACTGCACGGAGGCGGGTCGCACGCCCCCGGCCATCTGCATGGGCTCGACGAGGATTGCGGCTAGAGTTTCGTCGATCAACGGTCGTGTTTGCTCGATGTTGTCGAAGCTACCGACCACGAATTCGTGCGGGAGGTTCATTGGGTTGCCCAGCGTGCCGTGGAAACTGATCGTTCCGCCGTGATAGCCACTGTCAAATACGAGGATCTAGCGATGGAACGGGCGGTGTCAGTGGCTCGTCTGTAGTATATATCTAGTACCGTCAAGCAACATCAGGAAACGCACCTTGTTCCGCCCAGTAAACGCCCTCGCCGTGGCTAGGGCAAACGTATTCGCCTCGGTCCCCGAATTGCAGTAGCGCACCCGTTCGATACTCTTGAACCGGGTCTGGAGGATCTCTCCGAGCTGCGCTTCTTTCTCAATGACGCCACCGAGACTGAACCCTGTGGCTAACGCGTCCGTGATCGCCCGCTGTATATGCTCATGCGAGTGTCCGTATAGGCCCGCTGTGAAATCAGACACAAAGTCGATATACTCCCGGCCATCTACGGATGTCACGTACGCGTCGTGACCAGACTTTAGAGTGAGAGGGTAGGGTTCCGACGAGAGGACGGAGCGAGTATTCCCGGCCGGAAGGACATTGCAGGCGCGTTCATATGCCGCTTTGGAGAGCGGATTTGCACAGACAAACTCATCAATAAGTTGCTGGATCTGGGTGCGGATCAAGCCGGTCATAGTCGTGGGCTGTTCTGGTGTGTATTTGTGCGCTATATTGGGGGGCGAGAAAAAAAAAAAAAAGAAAAAAATGAGAGCATGGAGCATGGCTTATATAGTATCCGCGGGCACTTGTGAGACAAAGGCTTTTCTGCCTCCCCACATGGCTTACATCCGCGGTGCGAGGATGATTGATTCACATAATACAAAGCTATGTTCAAACTCAGGAAGCTCGGTTGGTTTAAGCGCTGGGCACTAAGCATAGGCTAGTCTCGCACTCTAGCATTGGTATACCATTCTTCATGGATCCATGTCACACTCATCAAGTGGAAGAGGTAAACATCCCCTTCCTATACTGCTGTTCCACATACACAACTCGCACCCCCTTCGACTTGATAATCGACATCTTCGAGCCGGTGGGAATCCACAGCATGCTGCCTGCCCTGAGCTCGCTGATCTCTCCTGTTTCTCCGTTCCTCAGCGTTAATTCCCCTATATTTGGGGTCAATGGATCGTATTGAATTCTCAAAGTCCGGTCTAGTTGCTTACCGGCTATCATGTATTTCATCTCATCCCATTCCGCTTCAAAGATCGGAGTCGGCTCGTCTAGATCGACCAGGTCCCAGACACCAGCTACTATCGGATGCGGGGCGGAAACACTAGAGTCAGAACCTTAGCTCTCTGGTCCTATAGCCTTGGAAAGCACGTACTCGGAGCCCGCGAGATCCGTATAGGCTCCGGCTCCTTCTTGCGTTCTCGGAGTGATAGCGTCTGCCCCGTTGATCACGACGATGCTTGGCATGATGAGAATATTTCTGGGGTATTGTGGCCTCGGAATCTACCTGTGGAACAGCCATTGCTCCGTATCTCAACTTGGCTGTACATTTATATCCCTCGTTGTTGGCGAGTTGCACTCTAAGTACCTTCGGATGTATGGATGCGTTGACATCATTGGCGGCTACCTTAGTGCCGAGGGAGAAATCAGCCGACGGCGACTATTTCCCGTTGACAGCCGCCGGTCATTTCTCCCTGGATGCTCCACGTCCTCCGCAGACTGTCGACCGCACGATGTTCTCCCTCTTCCCTCGCCGCAACCGGGGTCTGAAACTCAGCGGGCGTGAGAACCAGGACATCCGCTACCTGACCCACTGCTGCCGACGGACCATTGTTGCAATTGGCGAATGCCCGCAGCCCTTACTTGAAGACATCCTCCAACTGGCGTCCGAGAATGCGACTATTCTCAGCGCGCTGCTGGCCTTGTCGGCGCGACAACGCCTTTCCGACGAGGATCACGCCCACCCCAACCATCCCGCGAGAGGGTTGGCGCCCCATGCGCAGCACAGCCTGTCGTGTTGGGAAGCGCTCGACTGGTACCAGGCGACCATCACCAAGGTGCGAGCGACGCTGTCCCGTCTACAGACGCTGGGGAGCCATGTGAGCTGTGGGGATGCTGTGGAGGTCCTGTGCTCCTGCGAGCTGTTGGCGCTATTCGGATTTCCGGAGAAAGTCCACAACTGGTCGGTGCATGTGAGGGGCATGATCGCTTTTATCGAGTCGCTGGATCTCGAGCTCTTTCGCACGGTGCCGCTTGTGCGGAATGCGCGAACCATAGCCGCGTATTGGGATATCTCCGCCTTTGCTTTGAACCGGCCAGAGATGAGTCAACATACATGGCTGCGCTGGGGGATTTGTCCGCTGCCCAGGGGGCAAGGGGATGAATTTGCTGGAGACGCACCCGCAGCGTTTTCGCCGTTTGAGGTCACAACAGGGTACCCCGAGACGCTGATTACAGTGATTGCGCTTGTTTCCGCGGTCATGGAAGATGTTCACGGTGCGGGCACCGTGGTTGACGAATGGATCGCTTGCTGCATCCAAGATCTGCTACGGAACACAGGCCGGGGAGATGAAACACTGTCGGCGGACGATCATGACAGTGTCTCTCTGCAAGATTGTCCGGTATCATATTGGACCTCGCGAATGCACGTAATTATCGCCGAGTGGGAGCCACCCGCCATCCCACCGCACATATCGACAACACTGTCTCTTGCGTTGACCAACGCCTGGGAGATCATACGCAAAGCCGCACATATTTATCTAACCCGTGGTGGGTTTGCGACTAGCGTATACACACCGAGATCAATCCAGCGGGAGCGAATAAACCGAAGATTCGTCCGCGAGATGATCTTCGGGCTGCAATCGTTGATTTCTCTTGCCGAGGAGCAGGAAATCACCATCGCCAACGCCATGATCTGGCCGATGACGGTGATCGGAAACGAGATCTGCGACGATAGATCGCTACAGCGGGAGCTTGTTGCCTTGTTCCACCGATTACAGAAATATTTTCGCATTGCACATTTCAATCAGGTTCTCGAACTATTAGTGGAGCTATGGCAACGGTTTGCAGATTCTACGTCCTTGGTGGATTCGATGGAACCTCCGGCAGCCCTCAGTCTGCAGATTCTAGCCGCAGAGAAAGATCTCTCTGTTCCTCTGTTCTAGTATCAATGAGTGTCTCGTTGTGTGTGACAGACCGCTTCGTCATTCTATGAGAATGCTCAGGTCAAAATATCCATTGCGGCAGATCCTTGCCTCGGGCGCACATAGGTCGGCAATTAGTGCTTGAAGAACACTCCTGTTCGCCGACTCGGTCTGCCAAAGATCCTCATCGGGACTGAAAGTGTAGTTCCATATAGCCTCGGCATCCTCAATGCGCAGTGGTACGATCCCAGCACCCCCTTGGCACCACCGGTAGTGCATCAAAGTACGCGGGCGGATAGCACTAACAGCTGAGGTGCGAAACGCAGCTTGCGAACGATAATATGAGAGAAGCGAATGTACTTCTCCAATGATTGGTACATCGTAACGCTTGCAGTGGAGCTGCACGGCAGACAACAAGTTGCAATGGTGGTCGCTCGACCGGGCGAGCTTTACTGGTACACCGGTGCCCAGTGAGGCCCGGCTACAGTGATTTGGGATGAACTGGCGCAAGGCCATGGCATGAACTGTAGCCGAGTGGAGGATGAAAAAAACTGTTGCGGGGGACAGACAATCCAAGGATGGATCCAGGGATAAGACGGTTGGTAGAACCTACTTCGTCAGATATTTAATGGCATTTGATATTTCAGAGGTTAGACCTACATCTCCCAGGAGGATCGAATGCTCGAGCAGATGGATGAATCGGTCCGCTTCGAGGTACATGGGGTTCATCGTTAGGTTAACCAAGTCCCGCGTTCCGTCTAGGTAAATGTTAGCAGTTGGTCCGTCAGCCTGGTAGAATGGAATATTCATACGTAACATGATAAACAGTCCATGCATCCAGATCATTGCTTCAGCTTCGTAGACGTAGCTTAAGTCATCAAATCGCAACAGCGTGGAAGGAAAGCCGAAGAAGTAATCGGATAGCTCATTTTTCGCCATCAGCCATGCTCTACTACCAACTGATGGAGCTTCGATTATCGCTCGCATGCAGCTTAGTTGTTCCCAATCAGTGACTGTTATAAATGCAGGGTAGAGGACGGGTCGTACTTGGCCAGTGGATGCATCAAAGCAAAGTACGAACTATCCTCGACAGGCTGATGCTCTGTCTGGGCAGGAAGGGGGCGGCGACGAGCATGCCATACACCGTCAGCGATCTGTGACTTCACCTGCTTCTGTAGATCACAGCTGGGCTTCCTGGGATAGTGGAGAAGCGACATGGTTCTTGCAGTTTGCATTAGAAAGCCGATGCCAAAAATAAATAGCCAGTCTGCTTACGCGTCTTGAATATAAAGCGCCATTTCCGTGCTGCTTCTCCATCAGCTCTCCCTCCCCATGAGTAACACTTATGTTATCTATGACTTACCGATTCTTCAACTCGCCACAATCGTCATTCGGGACAGGAAGCTTCGCTATGTCATGGTATATCACACAAGATAATGATTGCCACCGGGCAGCAATCTCGACAAACTCAACACTCAAACACCATGTGTAGCTAGACAGCAGCAGGAGGAGAACGTTTTCAATCCCAGGTTCAGGAGCCTTCCAGGAAAGATCCTGGGTCAAGGCGAGTACACTTCTCCGGAGCAGATCCTGGCTCAACTTGCGCGGCCCAGGGACTGTATCTGGGACACGAGGATGGTATATCTCTAGCGAAAGTGCAAGTAGCACGTACCACTGGTCTGGATTCCAGACCTGACGTAGTGATCCATTGGCATGGTTCTCTCCTGCAGGATGGATACTGGCTGGCAGTGCCCCGAAGATCCCAAGCTTCCTAGACGAGGAAGCAATTTGATGTAGAAGACCGTCTACAAGGTCGGTATCTAACGATAGCTCCGATAAATCTTGAGAGGGGCCTGTTGCTGCTGCTGGTGAAACACCAGCTGTGGATGGAGAGGCAATGACCTCCTGTCCACCAGATCCAGGCCCTGTTGGCTCTGCGGGCGATTGAATGAATGCCTACGGATACGCGATATCCACCCAGGGGTCAGTCGGTCAGTCTAGCAGACAATGGAGACTAACGCATTCTAAATGGTGGCTCTCACCCGTCTGATTGACGCGGACTTTTTCGGCCGTCCCTTTGCCTGTAGAGGACGCTCGGTGACACAGGGAAGCTCCAGGCGCTGGCAGCGAGCGCATGGACTTTGGGAATCGCACTGCGTCTTCTACAAGGGGGTGTTAGACTTGAAGCAGGTTCTGTGGGCAGAAGATGACCTACCAAGAGCCAGCACCGATCGCAGGCTCGAGGGCGGGACGATAGCGTACGCAGACTCATTGTTGGAGTGGTTATCAACTTGTGAACTGCCTCCCCACCGAAGCGGGGAGCTGAATTGGAGGGGGAGGGAGGGGGGCTAAGGGGGGCCACGTGACCTTGCTGCCCTTGCCCACGAGTGTTGCTCGCTTTTTGATATGGTCAGTGATTTCAAATACCGTATACACATATTAATGGATTCCATGATCATGACTGGTTGACAGTCCGCGTTCTGATCTCGATCAAACCTTGTTACGGCCTCCAGCAAACCCCGGCAGAGAAATCACCGGCGGCATATTTTTCTTGATCTAAGTATATAGTGGGACCACCTTGCACACGACCATCACCTTCATAATCATTGAAGAGACGGGCTGGATCACCGACCATACAAACAGGTCCAATTCGCTCACTTGGCTTCCCTACTCCTCGTCTATCCCCAGAAACAGAAATATAGCACCATGACCGTCATAGAAACTCCTCTCTGGGAACAACGCGCCGCCCAAAAACGAGCAGCAAGAGACAGCCTCGTCTCCAAATGGCAGCCAGGCCCTATGCCGCCATTACGTCCAGACGAAACCTACGTCAAGGACTTCCCCAATCGCTGCGGCCTCTTGACCGACGAGCAGCTTACCATAACCGAGACGCCGCCGAGCCAACTCCTCTCCCACCTCTCAAGCGGCTACTGGTCCGCAGAAAGTGTAACTCGGGCGTTTATTGCGCGCGCAACAATCGCTCACTACCTAACAAATCCCCTCGCCGAGGTCCTGTTCGACCGGGCCGTCGCACGCGCGCAAGAGCTTGACCATATTCTCTCCACCACCGGGACCCCGCTGGGCCCGCTGCACGGTCTGCCCATCAGCCTTAAAGACGTGCTGAACATCACCGACACAGAAACCACACTCGGCTTCGTCGCGAGGATCGGCCATATCCCTGCGCAGGAAGACCGCCTTGTCACCAAGCTCCACAACGCAGGCGCCGTGCTCTATTGCAAAACCAACGTCCCGCAGACGCTGATGTCCGGTGAATGCGTGAACTTCGTCTTCGGCCGTACTTCCACCCCCCATAACACCCGGTTAACCGCCGGCGGTTCCAGCGGCGGCGAGGGATCGTTGATCGCCCTCGGGGGCAGTCCGCTAGGAATTGGCAGCGACATTGCCGGATCGATCCGCACCCCTGCCAATTTCAACGGGATCTTCGGGATATGTCCGTCGGCGGGGCGGTTCCCCGCACATTCTGCCGTCAACGCCGACGGAATGATGACCATCCAGGGGGTGGCGGGTCCGCTGAGTCGCAGCGTCGATGGGCTGGAGGTGTATACGCGAGCGCTGCTAGGCCTGCGGCCATGGGAGTGGGATTTTAGCAGTGTCCGGATGCCCTGGCGGGAGGAGGAGTATTGCGAGGGACGCGGCGAGAGACACCCGCTCTGCTTCGCGTTCATGCCGCATGACTGCGTCGTGCTTCCGAACCCGCCGATCCGGCGCGGGATGCAAGTCTTGAAGCAGGCGCTGGTGTCTGCGGGTCATCAGGTCATTGATATCGATCCCTGGGACGGACAGGAGCTCATGGACGCGGCGTTCCCGACCTTCTTCGCGAGTGGCGGCGAGGAGGTGAAAACGCTGCTTGGCGTGCTGGACGAGCCGCTCATCGACGAGGTGACGCCGCTAAATTCAATGACTACGCTCTCTGTCTCGCAGTATCGAGCCACCGCGGTTAAGGTGAAGATGCTGCGGGAGAAGTATCTGGATATCTGGCAGGCTACGGCGGCGAGAACGGCGACAGGTTTACCAGTCGATGCGGTCATCTTGCCGTCTGGGGGTACTGTGGCTCCTCCACATGGAAAGATGGAGTATTTCACCTACGAGGCGATTTCGAATGTCCTTGATTGGACGTGTGCTACGGTCCCGGTGTCGACGGTGGATCCTGTGCTTGATGTCAGGACGGAGGACTTGTTTGAGCCGATGTCAGAATACGATCGGAGGAATTGGGATAGTTGTGAGTTCTGCTGGATGCTATATATTTAATATGTCAGGCCTCGTGCTAATTACGATCATAGATACGCCGGAAAAGTATAAGGATGCACCGGTGTGCTTGCAGGTGATGGGACGGCGCTTCGAAGAGGAAAAGGTTCTCGGACTGCTACAAACAGTCAATCGGGCACTGGGAAGAGATGAGCTTTACATGGCATGATTTTCCATCTTACGCAAAGCTGCGTTGAAAGCTCCAGGACCACTAGCAATAGCAAAATGATACATGTCACCAAAATAGAGGCTTATAGCTACATAACAACACATCCGGAACCTGAGGTCTGATCCTCCAGCGTCTCCCCTTTCTTGAAACTTGGACGCGGCACGTCAGTCTCGGTCCGATTTTTAACATCAAATGGAGGATACCGCCATTCAACAAAATGGTCCACCCAGCCTGGCAACCGGACCACCGTCCGGTTGTGACTGAAGGTATCAAACCCCCATTTACCATGGTAGGCACCGTAGCCCGAGTCTCCGACGCCGCCGAACGGCGCCGACGGGACATCCGGATGGATAGCCACATCGTTGATGGTCACGCCGCCTGAATTGGTGGAGTTTAGGATGGTATCAACTTCCGACAAGGAATTTGAGAAGATATAGAGGCCCAGTGGGGAAGGACTGTCTCGGAGGATCTCGAGGGCCTCCGGAACGGTCTTCTTCACGACAGGTAGGACAGGACCAAACAACTCCTCAGATAGCAGAGAATCGTCCATCGTCACGTCCGTCACGACTGTTGGATGAATGAGCCGGTCATTCCGGGAATGCTTGCCCTCAAACACCTTCTTTCCCGCGGTGCGACTGAGAAGGTCATACAGTCGGTCGAAGTGTCGCTCGGTCACCATCCTCCCCAACCCAGCAAGCCCGTCCCCCGAGCAGAAATGCTGGGCCCAGTATATCAGACGTGCAACGAGAACATCGTGCACCTGTGAATCCACAAAGACGTGGTTTACACATACACAGATCTGGCCAAGATTGGTCAATTTTGCAGCCACCAGTCGTTTCGCACAGACGTCAATGTCGGCCGTTTTGCCAACGATGGCAGGCGCCTGGCCGCCCAGCTCCAGCGCCGTAGGTGTGACATGCTTCGCGGCGGCGGCGGCGATGATACGTCCAACCCGTGTGCTGCCCGTGTAGAAGATGAAGTCGAATTTGTACTCTAGAATCTTCCCCATGTCCGTCGGTCTGGCGCGGACCAGTGCAATGCTTGACTGATCGAGATACTTTGGGACCAGTTCTGCCAGCAATGCCTCCGTTCGGGCCGCCACCTCAGATGGCTTGAAGAGGACACAGTTCCCCGCTGCGATGGCCGCCGCTCCCACTGAAAACAAGGTCGAGAGGGGGTAGTTCCACGCCCCGATGACCAGGACCATACCGCGGGGCTCCTTGCGGATCCAGGCGCCGCCGATGTATCGGAAAAAGAGGCCTGCCTCCGGTGGCGGCATGCCCTGAGACCATTTGTCGATGTTCTTCAACATGGTAAGGACGGTGCTTTTCACGTCGCTGATGTCGTAAGAGAGGGACTCGAACGCGTGTCGATGCAGGTCTTCGGTCATCGCGGCAACCAGGGCGTCTTCGTTCTCGTCGAGGAGCCAAAACAGCTGCTTCAGCTGCCATTTGCGCCATCGGATATCTTTCGTCTTATTGGTGGTGAATGACGCTCGGAGATGACGGTGAAGGGTGTGGAACTCCTCCGTGGTAAAGTTGGACATGGCGGGCATGGTACCAGTTGCAACAGAGCTCTGGTGATGTACTTACTGATGCCGGACCAAGCTATGAGAATCGCTTTTATATTGGTCATTCCAGCCAGAGCACATGGATGATCTATTGTCTTTGAAGGCCAAGACACGCCGCCGTTATCCTCACCCATGAGGCGGTGTTTCTGCCGTCTGTTAGCTGCACGCTCGTTTACAATGTATGCCAAGCATCGTGATTGCCCTCTGAGGGTTTGTGGAACCCGCGGAGTCCGACAATCAATCCAATACGCACGCATAGCGGGCGTTAGGCCCTGGGACGATACGGAGATGAGGGATAACGGTAGGACGTCCGTGGCCACCCTCTAGCTCTGCACTCGTGGTCAACTTGATCTTGAGCTTCCAACTGATCAAAAAGAGACCGACGGGCATTTTTCGTCCGCAGAACAAAGCCCCAGTGGGCTGTGGTGTGGGAGGTGGGGGTTTCGCTGTCAGGTGAGACCGTGGGAGATCCTCGCAACCCCTGCAGCTCTCGGGCCCCGCGGGGCATCAAGATACTCCCTCCACGGTCAATTGATGGTCTTCCGCATTATCTACCACGTAGTCAAATATCTTCCCCGGTATCGCCTGGAATCAGGGGCAACCTATCAAAGCTGCATCACATCACCCACAACGATTGCGACGGGGCCCTCGACCAGCGTCTGGACCTCACAGATGGACAACGAACAAGTAAACGCGCGAGCCCCCAACCCCGCCGAGTACCCCGAGATTCCATCCATCTCCAAGAGCTACTGGATCCGCGAGCACCAGATCGAGTTCGAAGATCAATGCGCGCGTGTCCCGCTGCCCGCTGAGGTGGATGTGGTGATCATCGGATCCGGCATCACCGGTGCGACAGTCGCATATCAGATCGCGCGGTCGCAGCCACATCTCCGCGTTGAGCTGGTTGAAGCGCGAGGGCTCTGCACGGGCGCGACGGGACGCAATGGGGGCCATATTGGGCGGCCAGAAGTGTTCCACATCCGGGAACTGGCCGAGGAGTTCGGCGCGGAGGAAGCCATCAAGCTGCGACGGTTTGGACTGCGGAATCGCAACATGATGGTCGACGCGATCACGGAGTTGGGGGCGGTGGAGGAAACAGATCTGCAGCTGAACGGGACGATTGTCGTGTTTGAGACGGCGGAGGAAAAGGCGGGTTTTGTGGCGGACTTGGAATGGGCGAGGGAGCACGGCCATGAGCCGGAAGGGTATGTGATTGACGACCAAGAGGGTGTTTTATCGGTGAGTCTGTTTGAAATATGCGACGCAAAAGTAGTTCGGCAGGCACTGACACCCCGGACGATATAGAAAATCACGCTCGCGGGATCCCATGCACAGCATGGAGCGGCATACATAGAGACGTCGGGGACGATCTATCCCCGCAAGCTGGTTGCTGTGCTTCTCAGGGCCGCCTTACAGCAGATGTCCGCATTCACGGTCCATTCGTATACACCTGTCTCGTCAGTCACCCACGACCCCACCGCTGAGAAGTACAACTACACCGTGTCCACGAACCGGGGTGATATCAAGGCCCGCGCCGTCTTTCACGCCACGAACGGGTACGCCAGTCATCTTCTTCCATCATTGTGTGGCACAGACGGGGTATACGGTTGCAGAGCACATATGCTGGGCGTTCAACCCAACCGCACTGCGCCGGCCACTTGCCAACTCTCCCGTGGATTTGGATATCAAGATTTCTGGCATTGGATCCTGCAGCGCCCAAACCATGGACCCTACCTCTATGGCCTTGCCACTGCAGAAGAAGTCGGTGACTATAACGACAATGTAACCCTCGCAGACGACAATCCGCATAAACGTGGTATGATTGATTTCCTGGCGAGTGCTTTCCCGCATCATTTCCAGGATATTGACATCAAGAGGGACGTGCTGTATGACTGGACGGGGATCCAGGGCTTCACACAGAACGGCGCGAGCATTGTTGGGCGGCCAACCCTGGGGAGTCCGGGCGAGTACGTCTCGGTCGGGCATAACGGGGAGGGCATGGGCCGGTGTTTCGCGAGTGCGATGGTTGCAGCCGATGCTATGTTAAATTATCTGGATGGTAATAAGTTTTGGACACCACCAGAATGGTTCCCAGCATCGTTTGCGAGGAACTTGGGTGCTGGTGATATGTGAGAGTTAAGTATATGGAGGCCTTGTTCCACCAAACAAAGCGCGGTTCAGCCCTCACTTTGATCATTGAAAATGTCATGAACCACGTATAATCATCCTTCCAGCACTTAAGGTTATTACTAAGAATAGCCAATTCAGTTTATATCTATTTAGGGGCAGTTGCAAAGGTGTATGTTGCATTATATGTGACCTTACCCCGGCGGGCGAAGGGACCCACACCACACGTTGGTATACGTACAAAGAATATAAACTATTGGAAGGGGCTAGCTTGTCGAATGGATACTCTCTATGGCTACTATGTGGGGAGGGGCACCTAGACCCTCTATTGTGAACGAAATGGCTAACATCCATGTTACAGCGCGTGGATTGACCCCCTTCCCCAACCGCTGGACAAAATTGAGCACCAACCTTTCCTAACCGCCCATTCAGGCTTCTTAGGACGGCACGTTAGCAGCGTGCTACACATAATCGTTGTGATTCCATGTAACGTGCGATCTATGAGAATGGCATCTAACCAGAAGATATCCACAAATTGCCATACTAGGAACGCCTAAACCCAGCTGCATCAATCTGAATCCAGAGCGACCTTCACTGAGCGCCTCTAGAATCAAGCTTCATCATGCGGTACTCCGCTTCTTCTTCTTCTTTAGCCGGCTCACCTCCTGACTTACCAAAAACAAGGCCCGGATGGCCGACATTGAGACACAGAGCGGCCGCGCACATGATCCTGGTTACATCAGTTAGCGATGTTCCGAGACTATAACTGAGGGGAGAGTTCCTTACGCCGTTTCTAGCGCAATAAAGAGTGGTTCGTCTCGGAAGTAGTGGCTGAAATAGCCCTCGTGTAACTCAACGACACGATAGACGCACCGGAGCAGAACCAGGAACATCGACAGGCACAGGAACGTGAGAAAGAAGCTTAAGCGGGGTTTGAACGTCCAGTGTTTGCCGGATCGGCGACAGGAGAGTAGATAGTCGATGAATAAAGAGCCAAACAACGTCAAGGTGACGACTTGGAAGACCAGACCTGCGAGGGAGATATCCACGCCGACCTGGATGTCATCTTTCGTATCTCCAATACAAGACAGTGCGCCTCCGACGGCTTGCAGAACCAGCGAAATAATATCACAAGTAATGAAGATCCAGCCTAGAAAGCGAGGCGGGATACGCGACAGTCGCTCATCAACCAGTATGATTCTAGAAAATGTGTGAGAAGGCTGGCCAAACAGGAAGACGAAGCACACCAACACGCGAGATAGGAGGACATAGATTGCCGCACAGAAGAATACAGGTGCTATTGTGATACAGACTGGCGACGAACGGTGAGACATTAGAGATATGGAACGGGCTGTTTATAGAGACTCACTAATCTGCATGATGAAACCATTGAAGTCAAACGGATTGTCGTGGATGATGATGCGTCCGATATACCCAACAATCTCCAAGATGCACCCACTGAGCAAACCCGCCATAAACCCCCATGTTCGGTAATAACAACCCTGAACTAGATTCACGATGAAGGACAGTCCGAAGATGGCGATTGCGACGGAATTCGCCGGGATCGATGGCTGGTACTGAAGAATGCTGGCCTCCAAAGGACAGAGCTCCAAGGTGCAATTGGCGCTGGGGCCAAAAGCGATGAGCCCCAGGGGTAGTTGCGACATTGTCAACTTGCTCCTACGACCGATCGAAGCTGCAGGAGATCAGCTGGATATATATTCTGGATTCTAGGCAGAAATAACGGGCCTCGCTTCTAATAGCTGACCCTCTTGCCCTAACGGATTGGGGTCGACGGCTGTGACCGCAACCCGCGGGCCCCGAACAAGGCATCGACGATCCTGACCACTTAAAACTACCGCCTCTGCGATGGAAATGTAGCTCGAACGGCTAATTACGGATCTACGATAACAATATTTACGGAGGCACTGTCTATCCTTATGAATGTCCATTTGAAAATGACGTCGCAATAAGCACCCAGCCATCTCCGATACCAGCATTGACGCCCCTCGAAACGCTTACGGATCAGCCAGGTGGAGCATACTCTGCTCCACAGAAAGCCTCTCCCGAAGCCGCTCTTCTGAGATCAAGAACGCCTCTGGCAGGTACGCCCTCGGTGACTTGCCCACAATCATTAATCCCAGACTCTCCCCCGCTAGCCAGGCGGAAGGCATGCCATATCCGTTGAACGCACCACAGAACCACTCCCCAGTGCCATCCCGGTTTGTCAACGTCAAAGGTAAACGGCCTACCAGTGGAAGTCCGTCGGACGAAAAGCCCATGATACCCGACCACGAACTTACAACCTTGTTACCGAAATCCAGCTTGCCACCGCTCAGGTCAAAAAGCGAGGAAAGGGACTCTTGTAGGAACCGAACTGAGGTCGCGCTAATGGTGGTGTCGTTGGCCGATAGCAGGTCCTCCACAGGAGACTTCTCCCCACCGAAAAAGTACCAGCCTGTTCCGGTGTCTTGCATCCCGTAGATCAACCCGTCTGCAACATCTCCGGTTTCCGGGTCCAGGTATGGAAGGTAGTGAATGGCCCAGGAGGCCTTCGATCCGCGGTTCTGATGGCGAGGGTTTGCACTCCAATCTTGCACCGTCATGGTTCCTTTCATTGGGTATAGGATTCCTCGTAAGTTCGGGAGGAGGTGGCCGGTGTACCCGTTGGTGCAGTAGACAACATGCGTCGCTCGGGTGCTTCCTCTCGCGCTGTGGAGGATGTACGAGTGTTGCGTGTCGGTGGAGGGCTTGTAGTCAACTTTGGTAACAGGGGTGTTGGTTTCGATGGCTAATCGAGAAGCGTACTCGCTCATGAGCGCATCCAAAAGATTCGTAACGACGTGATATGGCCACACAGTCCCTGCTGCGTGGAGGACGCCACCAACAGCCCCAAATACACCATGTTCCTAAATATCAGTCAACTCAATACTACCCTGGAGTAAAAGTGAAACCAACCTTTTCACATGACTCCGCATCGAGAACAGTATAGACTCCTTTCAAAGAAGGATGATCCCGCTCAAGCTCCTTGATCCCCTCACAAACCGCACCAAAAGACGCCTCGTCCTTGAACGCCCGCAGTTTCACCACGTCCGTCAGCTCTGGATCCTGGGCATGAGCGAAGCGCTGTGCAATATCGCGCATGGCCTCCAAAGTTTTGATATTGAATTGGATGATTTTACCCGCCATCTCTGCCCCAACCGCCATCTTCATCTTAATGTAGTTTTCTGCGGCGTTGATCGCGAGCTGACCCCCATTGCGGCCGGTGGCTCCAGAGCAAATTGTCCTTGCTTCGAAGAGGGTGATTCTATACGTGCCATGCTGTTCGAGAAGGGTCTTTGCGACGCTTGCGCCGGTGATACCAGAGCCTATGATAGCAATATCGGTCGTTGGGGGTAAGGAGGCGCTCTTCACATTGGAGAGTTTGTGGACAATGTGCTGCCAGTATGATGCGGTGGGGTTGTCGCGCGGTAGTCCCGGATCTTGTTGGATCAACTCGAGGAGTTTTTGTTCTAGATGTGTGTTTTGTGTTAGGGTAGCTTGGTCGGTGACGGGTGGAAGATGTGCTGCAACAAAGGGAGAAAAGAGAGATTACCATCAACTTCAGGTTCGGACTTTGTCATTGTGAGGAATGTACTGGTTTCAATGTTATAGCAGGTTGTTGAACTATGTATACAGATTCATTCTAGGCGCTTCTCTATTCAAATACTACAGCCATTCAGAGCTTTAGTGGGGAGATGTTGCGCGCCGTGGAGTGAGCCCCCGTCCACGTCTGAAAGCCAGTTTGGATTTAATGGCCGTCGGGGACTTTCCCTCTCGTGCCGCAATCACATCATATAGTCTACCATCTGTGATATGATCTTTAGTCGTCCAATCATGTAATCCCCACCAAGCCCCCATTCTGATGCGGGGCGTCAATATACGTAAGGTACGTACTTCATTTTCTGGTGGAACCTAGGTACAGTTGATGGCCTACTCTTTCCGTTTTTAGAGCTCACCCTTTGCCGCTTTTTGCTCACTAAGTAGATCTGAGCACGTCCTGGGCATTCCCTGAAAGTCAGCCTGAGGCGATCACTGACCATTGGGTGCCCTGAGCATGTAACCTCAATACTACTAATGAACTGCACCCCAACTACAATAATCACCCCCCTTGCCCGGTTCTCCACTCGTAGTCCAACTCTTGTCCACCACACTCCCTTGAAGCTCAGCACAGTGATCTACGGTGTGCAGGGAAGGCTGTGGCGAGAGAGAAAATGTAAGGAGGATATCCGCACCACTGCAGCATATGCATGGTTTATTTGGTCTTGCATTGTGAATGATATCTTGCGGATTTGGGCCGGAAGAAAGATGCCGATTCTGTCTTTGATACCGCTCCCGATATGCATATAGTTTCTATCATGATGTTTTCATATCTTTTATTCCACAAGTAAAACCATGCTAACAATGTCTCATCTCATGCAGTCGTGATGCTCAAACATGTTCATATCATATATATCATATCTAGCCAAGCCGAAACATTCATGTCTTTTTGGTCCCTATTCTCTGTGTTTCTCCCGTCATTTCGTATCACTCTTAGCTCGCAGACTCGCCTCAAGGTGTCTACCTACCTGCTGAACCGATTGCAGGCAGCAGCGGCTCACTAAAGAGTGGCATACTTGCGTGTCCACTCCTTCGCGACCTCCTCGTACCGACTGTGGTCATTCTTGAATTGCTCTGCAATCCTTCCCTCGACAGCATCATCGGGCATCGGTTCCGCTAGCAGTTGACGCGCGAACTGCAGTACCGCCAGGATTTTGGAGCTAGGTTTCCACTCGTCTGCGCGAAGCATGCCCAGACACATGCTTCCCTTGTCATCGTTGGTCACGTTGGGGTGGTATATCTTCGTTTTGAAGGAGACAGTAGGGGGTTTGAAGGGATATTCGGTGGGGAGGGAGAGGTTGAGTAGGAATTTGCCGTTCTACGTATGATACGGTTCTGAGTGTTAGTGAGGGTTCATATGGCCTCCTTGGCGTCGATGACAGGTAGGAAAGGCTCACCTGGTAGGGAGATTTCTCAGGTCCATCCATATATACGTTCCATGTGTAAAGATTGGACTCGTCGGCCAACTTCACCACGATACCCTCCGGGGGAGACTCGACAAGCTCGGCGAGCTCCTGTGAGTCATGCGTTAGTCAATTGTGCTCTCTTTCTGCGCCCTGGTAGATGTGGCGCAGATTACGAAGAGGAGATCCTCTGTTCTGCTGACCTTAGCTATCCGTTTCTGACTTCCCATGATGTGTGTTCTGTTTGCGATAGAACCTGACAAGTGTTTGTCGGTGTGGAAAGAAGAGCGGGGTAAGATGTTGAGGGGACACGGTCGGGGAAGGCGGCGGAGAGGGGGTTATTGCGAGACGTGAAACCCAAGCATCAACTGTGGAGTGAATATGTCCCCAGTCCCTCAGAGGCTGACTATCAGTGACAGGACTAATAAGTCGTGGCGGAGCAAGTGCAGATGGAAGGGGGAGCTGCGCTGGTCGGGAAACCCCGAAGCTCTTTGGCAACTGATTAGCGGGGCGGGTCAGGCGGGGCGGAGGATCGGCTGGTCGCAGTGGAAGACGTCAGCGTCAATCCCTTTTCCACTTAGTTATTTATTATTACAGATTCAAATTGCCATATTTCAACACTGGTAAATGAGAAATATCATTAAACATCATCGAGACAAGTATTCTATACATAGACACGAAACGCCGTCACTGTCAAACATGGCCCAAGAATAACTGCATTCTATATCCCAACCCGCTTTCAGCTACACAGCAGATGGTCCAGGCGAACCTTTGCTGAGCTTGCTGACTGTCTCAGCTTCCCAATACTTCTCCTGTTTACCTTTGTTCTTGATAAGACCAACGATGTCGAAGGGATCAATAAGGGTCAAGATGACAGGTCGGTGATCGTCATAACCAGGACCTTCGATTTCGGTAACACCATCCGTGGCAAGATATATTTTGTTGGAGCGTGGGAGCCACTGCATCGGATGACAGACATTCAGCAAGATGGTATTGAGGTACATGACAACAGCCTCAAAAATCCAGAAAAACCACTCATCCTTGAGGATTGGGCTAATCTGGTTGCCGCCACTATAGATATTGAGACTCGTGGCGCTGAAATATTCTACCGTCCGGTAGATCGTGCGCACGGTAATGAGGGTGCAACTGCAATACAACACGTACAAGGCCCGCTTGATCTTGCCGTTCAAGACACCACCACGAGAACAGTTGTAGTGGAATCTGGCAGCCAAGGCAACAAAGGCTGCCATCAGCACAAGTTGCAGGATCAGAGCTGCTTTAAGCAGTCCCTCTCCTGTCTTTCTCTTACCTTCCGTCGCCTCAGAGTTGGCAACCAGCGCAGCCCCGTTGCCGGTAATAGCCTCGATCACAACACCAACCGCCACAAAAGTAGTGAAAACGCGCCCAGGATGAATTGGCGAATGGTATGGGATGTAGTAAAGGATGCGGCCCAGGGTGAAGTAGTTGGCGCCCTCATAGACTGGTCTGTACGCTAGTCAGTGGTATCCATTATCAATCCGCATCAATAAGCACTCACGGTGCAGCCAACAAAAGAACTGTGCTGGCAATATAGATGCCCACATTTCCCCACTGTCCAAAGGCGCCGATAGTACGCGTTATGAAGCCAGCCGTGAAGAGCAGAGCAGACCAGGGTAGGAGACCGGTCACTTTCCATGACTTGTACTGGCTGCCATCATCGTTAGGAACTGCATGGGCATAGCACTTGGGTGAGCATGCATACCAACATTGGTAAATGTGTAACATCCCAGAGACAGCAAACATTATTGCGAAAGAGATGGGTGCTCCTTGATTGGGCGCATAGTACCAGAGGCTTCCCTCCTCTTCTTGGCGTTAGTGTATATTATATAGAGTATGTGAAGGCTTGGCGGGTCGGGGTTCCATACGATAAGGGGATCTTTTGTCAAGCATCATCTTATACCGTCCTGACTATGTGACACTGAAACTGAAGCAAGCAGTTGTGATAGAAAAAACTAAACTGTGATAGCATGATCTTTGCTCCATCTTCGTTCATCTCCCCTGTATATATACTGTCTTCACATCTTCAGCCTCTGACTGTTAGAAGAACAAGCGAAAACGAGCACACCGTTTTGGGTTAGTGCCTGATCCAAGCCATGAGCCTGGGAGATTGGCTTATTGGGCCCGCGAAAGCATCGCCTCAACCTTATTGACTTTGGGTACTGCAATAAAGACCCTGAATCTTTCTACGCGGCTCCACATGCGATGGCTGAGAACCAGATGTGGCATCTTACAAAGACGATGGCACGTCACATGGGTAACCACCTGGCTCATGAAGTTAGATAGTTGCTGGATTACAACAAGCGCCAAGAGTAGCGAATACGAGCAAGGCTGAGCCGGGCGCAACTTCAGGCACTAAGGCCCTCTTTCCATCTTTCGCACTAGAAACTCAATTTCCCGCCTGAATCTGCAGGCACACAAATACGAGCTTACATCATGCCCGACTAGTTGTCAGGACAACACGACACCCAACCCAAAAGGGAAAAGTCAACATAACGTGATTGCTGGCCTGGGGAAAGTCTCGCCTTCTCCAGCTTCGATGGTGCTTCGATCTGGACCTCATATCCGCCCAAAGACGCAAGACATCTCGCAGTTACTCCACTCTGTTCAATCGAATGTGAACAGACAACGTGGACTGCTACCCACCATGAGCTCGACAAAGTCCTCCCCCGCATCTCTATTCCAGGTGTACCTCCGCCTGCGTCCACCTATGCCGCAGCATTTGGAGGAACACGCTGAACGATGCTTGACAATCGAGGCTCCGGAGCCAAAGGTCACCGTTGAAGATGACCAGGAAACGGCGGCCGCCTCTCCCACCCATATCACCCTGCAACCCCCATCCGATGCACGAAAGCGTGCCGTTGAAAGGTTCGGTTTCACCAAGGTGTTCGAAGAGTCAGCGTCTCAGCTGGACGTCTTCCATGGCACCGAGTTGGAGTCTCTGGTTAGGGGTGTATTGGTTGAGGGTAGGGACGGCCTTATTGCAACGTTGGGAGTGACAGGTAGCGGAAAGGTCTAGTCAACCGCATCACCATGAGTGCACTTGAACATGTACTGACAAGGACAACCTGCAGAGCCATACAATCCTAGGTTCGAAGTCGCAGCGAGGAATTACCCAGATGAGTCTTGACCTTATCTTCAATTCTTTGGCCTCGACTATCAGGCCACCCGACAACTCCATTAGCCCTCTTCTTCTGTCCACTGTGGCCGCGTCAGACGCTTCCGAAGCCCAAATGTTCACGGCGCAGACATTCCTCGAGGCTGTGTATGGCGACCCTGCCGAACGTGGAAGGAACTCGAGAGCCCAAACGCCGATGAGTACTGGAAGAGCTACCCCTATGACGGTATGGCGCCCTCCCCCAAAAACCCCGTTGCAAGGCACCGCACGGTTTTCCCCCTTAGCCGCTGCCCACACTGGTCCCTATTCCAAAATATACAGCGAATCTCTCTCGAGAACATGCTACATCAATCTTCTCACCATGCATCCTAAATTAAGAGAAAAGATGAAGCACGACTTGTGCACCCACTTGAGTTCTGGTAAAACCGCTCGTGCTAACATGTCTCAACCGGCAAAGGAACCGACACCTGCACTTATATTCCCCCGTCGCAATATGCCCCAACGTCCCAACGGCCTGCTTCGCTCGCCTGATGTCAGTCACCTCACCATGGAGCTAAACCCTAACTCCGAATACGTCGTCCTGGTGTCAATGTACGAAGTTTATAATGATCGCATCTTTGATCTGCTGTCACCCGCTATAGTACCTGGCCAGGGAAGTACTATGTCCCGTCAGGGAGGCAATGCGCAGAAGGACCGACGAAGAGCATTGTTTTTCAAGCCAACGGAAGGCTCCCCCGACCGCAAGGTTGTTGCAGGACTACGCAAGATAGCATGCAGCACCTACGAGGAAGCTCTGTCGGTGCTTGAAGTTGGCCTTACTGAGCGCAAGGTCACTGGAACCGGAGCCAACAGCGTCAGCTCTCGCAGTCATGGTTTCTTCTGCTTGGAAGTCAAAAGAAGAATGCGAAACAAGAGGACTGGCGAAGAAACTTGGATAGGCAACACCCTCACGGTGGCAGATCTTGCTGGTTAGTATGACTCTTCGCTTGCTGTAATCTAGCTAACACGAACAGGTTCTGAGCGCGCGCGAACTGCTAAGACGGCTGGTTCGACCCTGGCAGAGGCCGGCAAGATCAACGAGAGTTTGATGTACCTTGGGCAATGCCTTCAGATGCAGAGTGACATACAGGACGGAAATAAGGTATGCTACGACACAGATTTGTTATCAGTTCCCGAAAGCTGCTAACATAAATAGGCTGCCATGGTCCCGTTTAGACAATGCAAGCTCACTGAACTACTTTTCTCGAACTCTTTCCCGTCTTCTAACCAGGCTACTGGCCTCAACCGTCACCCACAGAAGGCCATTATGATCGTCACTGCCGATCCTATGGGAGACTATAACGCGACTTCCCAAATCCTGCGTTACTCGGCATTGGCTCGTGAAGTTGCCGTACCTAGAGCTCCCTCAATTGCCGAGTCTATCTTGTCCAGCACGCTCGGATCTCGTCACGGATCTGCCAGTGGACGCAACACTCCCAGCATGGGCACGAATGAAGAGCTTGAGAAGGCCCTGGCAGAGATCGCGAGACTGACGGCAGAGAATGAATCTCTTTCAGTGAGACTTGCTGAAGAAGAGATTCTCAGGACTGATTTCGAGCTGCGACTCAAGGCAAGCGAAGAAAGATGCATCATGATCGAGCAAGAAGTGCGCGAAGAATGTTGGAATGAGATGGACGAGCGAATGGAAGAGGAGCGGAAGAGATGGCAAAATGCCCTGGATCAACAAGTAAGTCACATTCGACTGCAGTCTAATCGGTCCCCCTCGCTAAGTGAACCAGTCTGGTTTCAATGACGAGCATCTCGACAAGAAGATTGAGATCGTGTCCCGAGGATTCCAAAGTAAGTTGTGGCCACAAACATTCTCCCACTGAAGTTACTAACAACCTCTCCAGTTCACGAAGACCCCCAACCCTCCTCAGACGAGCGGGTAGAAGATCTCGAGTTCGAGAACGACCAGCTTCGCAGCAAGATTGCAGCTCTGGAGCGCGAGCTGAACTGCCGCTCTCCTACCAAGAAGTCCCGGTCGAAGAATACTCTGGAGACTTCTCGCAACTCCAATATCCTCGGACGCGAAAGTGATATTGAGGTCGCTCTCAAGCGAATGGACCAGCTGAAGCTTGCGGATAGCATGTTTTCTCCTGCTCCGCAGCCCACTGGTTCACCCGGCAAGAGGCAGAGAAAGATGGCGACTCGGAAATGGGACCTAGCCCCCGAGGAAGATATCTGAGCTGTTACCGAAAGACCGCTGTCTCCTTGTATTCGTGTGGCAGGATACCTTTCGTTGGACATAATTACTTGCTTGATGGTGTAACGGTTGGAAAGGATGTATCAGGCGTTCTGGTGGATTACTTTGTTGATACCAATATTCCCCTTTCTTGTTATAATATTAATAGTTCTCTATGATACATGAAGCTTGTTGAGAAGTACCCCCTGAACGCCTACCGTTCGTTGCACTCCATGAAGTACATGAGACCCTAACGCATAAATTCGAAAGTCAAAAGGTCATGTCAAGCATGAGCACGAGTGAATCGACACTCGCACGATGGATAACCATCATTTAGGTTTCCATTGCTTCCGGTTCAGAGCCAGCTTCGCTTTCCTGATCTGTCCCGGGAATCTCAGCCTGCTCAACGTCATCCATCTCGTCATTGTCCTGCACACCTTCCATTTCGGTAATATCGTTGCCATCTTCATCCTCTTCCGGATCCCCCTCCCCTTCATCTTCGCCTTCACCCTCCATTTCTTCGTCCCCGCCAGCTTCATTTTCATTCTCTTCTTCGCCTTCCATTTCATCATCGTCACCATCGCCAGGGTCTTCGCCTTCTTCGGCCATAGTCTCGCCTTCGCCCTCTACAAGCTCGGTATCTCCCTCCATGTCTTGCCCTTCATCCCCATCGGCACTGGCCTGGCCAGACATCTCCGACTCCGGATCCATGGAGCCCCTATCATCGAGGTTAGGGAACAGTAACTTGCGTTCAGTTGTCAGCTTGGCCAGTCTCTCGTCGTCCATTTCGCTGAGTTCGCTCTCATCATCCGCGCTATCATGCAGGCTGTTAGGAATATCGCTCTGCTGTCCTGATCCGACATCCTCAGTGCCAGGTTCAAGCAACCCTGATTTGTTTGTCTGCCTGGGAGCGGAGGTTGGACCAGCTTCGGAAATGTTGGCTTGTTCTGCTTCTGTGGTGGCAGACGTTTTGGCCATGGGTGCACGCGGGGGCACTTTACGATTGACAATCGTCTCGGCTCGTTTTTGGATGTCACGCCGTGCGATACCCTTTGTACGACCGCGAGGTGCAGGTGCTTCAGAGGCTGGGGCTGAGGTTGGAGGCGTAGGAGTATCGGCAGCTCCGTCACTAACCATGAGAAGATGATCGACTTTCATCTTCTCTTTATTCTCTTCATTCGCTTGTTCGATGACTTGTGCCATGTTGACTTCGTAAAGTCGGGCGTAGAGGTCTGCAATTAGGTCTTCGAGCAACGAGACCTTCATAAGGTTGTTGTTGAGTTTTTTCAGCTCAATGGCATCTCGAAGGAGTTCAAGAAGGGATGGGCTTTCTGGGGATAACTGTGCAAGGCCTTCCAAACGGGCTGTGTTTGCGACAAATTCTTCCCAGCCAATGGGCTTGAATACGCCCTCTTCATGGCCCTCGCTGATATGGCCAGCTCTCCGGATTACCCTGGCATAGGTAAGACACGCATCCTCCCAAAGCTTGCTGTGATTGATAAAATCCCCCTGCTTCTTCCTTACTCGGCGCAGTAATTGGTCGAGGTTTACTCGATCATTGAGCTGATCGAGGAGGTTGACGAAGAAGTAAGCGTAGCGTGTGGTGTAAACGAAATGCCGACCAGGTCGCTCAAACTCAGGTCTCCAGACCTGGATTGTCATTGTTTTGGTGAAGATCTGCTGGGTAAGCTCGTTCTTTGCGGAGGCAGCTGCATCTGCAGAGTCTTTGTCGTCATCGTACATAATATGTGCAGCCTAGGCACAGTCAGAAATTGCTCAGTATGATACATGCTATACGAAAGTGTACGTACCCTGACAGCCATACGATGGTGCCAATTTGATTTGTCCGCTTTCTGCAGGCTCCGAAGCACCTCGAGTATGTATCTCTTCCATGCCGTCTGGTCTTCCGGAGGCTGGACTTTGCGAGCCCAGGGTGTTGCCAGGAGCGTTTTGCTTCCCTCCGCAGCCTGAGTGGAGAGTCAGTCGTGTCAATAGGTTTGAGAATAGAGACTCGCATACCGTTAGAGTCCCACGATGCACAAGCTTGTGTACTACCGAGACAAGCTTATAATGTGGCTCAAATATAGGATCAGAGCGTGAATCCTTCCGCTGCGGCAGAGCATCGATGGCATCGAGCAGGGAATCCAAGACCACGTCGACTTCAATCCGTTTAAAAGAACCTCTAACAGATTCATCACAGCTGAACATCTTCCAGAGGCATTTACTCCGCATATAATGAGTCCTAAGTTGCAGTTAGCTTATGACAGATCACCGGCGGAATAACGGGTGACATACATCCAATTCTTGGGCTTGTCGACAAGGGCACGCTTAAGCAAGTAGCTGGCAAGATTCCAGACGGTATAAAGCTTCATCTCCCTAAAAGGCCTTCCTTCATACATCCGCTGGTCTTCCTCGCCACTGAAATGCCGCGTGAAATCAGCTAGACTGAAGGCCCCCATCGATAGGGGCGCCCGCGAAGAAGAGTATAAACGGATACCAAAATCTGTGAACAGATCTGAGAGCATTGCACGAGTCTCAGCTGTTGGTTCTGAATATTTAATAGCTGTTGCAATTGCCATTGCGTAGCAATGAATTGCGTTGCGTTGCCAGGTGACCAACTCCATCCGATTGTTATTGATCTTATCAGCAGACCAGGTAATATCCTCCTCAAGCTTCGAGTCATACGTCTGGGCGAGCCGGTACCAGGTCTCCCATCTTGACGTCCCATGTTCCAAATCTTGTCTGAACCATACGATTGCATCGTCGAGGTCCGTTGTGGGTACGGGGTTCAGACGCTTCTGGGAGCGAAACTTTGTCAAAGCAGCATGACCCAGAAGGAAATACCAACCATTTTGAGCAATAACTGCACTCTCTGCAGGTACAGGAATCAGTGGAAGGTCAGCCACTCCCTGAATGGCACGGGATATCTCAGAAGGATTGATCGGTGTCTTCAAGTAGGCGGTGATGATACGCTTGTTGTATGATAGCGGAGGCGATGACTTCGTAGTACCGATGGCTTGCTGCATCTTGTCAATAGTAGATTTCAGCTCAGATTTTGACAGGTCCTTGATATTCATCTTCTTGGCCTGCTTCATGACGAAGTCCACCATGACGATCGCCGTGGAGCGGTCCAGCTTTTCGGGAGGACATCCATGGTCATTCAATGAACCATCCACCGGGGACAACTTTATACCATAGATATCGTACAGGATTTGACAGATATCCAGCTCGATGTCCTGCTCCACGTCAAGGGTGAATATCTCAGACCTGACCAATTTGAGAAATTGCTTATGGGAGAACCTGCACATCCTGCGAATTCCGAGGGCATTGTGTACCGACCGTAAGTAATGTATGCGGTCTTCCATGGGAGTATCGAAAGCTTCAGGATTCTGTGTAATGGCGTCCTTCAGTAGCGTATACTGCAAGATCCAGCAACGGACTTGCATCTCGCGCAGCTTATCTTTGAGACCCTCCAGAGACTTCGCCAATGCTCCACGGAGCTCCGGTCCTGACAGTTTACCTACTCGAACCAAGTCTTCGTACAGGGCAAAACTGTGGAGGAGCTTTGTAAGACGAGCGACGGCAGACATTGATGATCTTAAATGTTCCATGTCAAAGCACTCATACGCCTTTTCCGATTCATGTAAGACAATCGTGACAGCTTTGCTTAGAATGCTGTCGAGTGATTTGAGCCATCTGAGCAAAGTGATTTGACGATGGTCACCGGGCTCATCGAGATGTGCAGGAGTGCTAAGCTCCTTCATGATGATTTCGATGCTGCGGAGGTAGCAGGAAACGACCTTAGGGGGATATTCAATCTTCTTGTACGCATCTTGTAGTCTCTTCCATAGGAAAAGCCTCAAGGTAGCATCTCCGCGATCTAGAAAGGATGCCATCTCAAGGAGCTGAGAAGTTGGCTGTTCAGATACTTCTCCGTCGAGACCTTCGCCAAATTGGACAGAGGAAGGTTCAAGGATAGGCTCAATAGTCTCGATCAGACCAACAGGGTCATCCGACGTCGGGTTAAATATTTTCATGAAGAAATCCATCGACTTCAGCTTGGAGATCTCTTGATCAACTGCCTCGGTCGACAGCTCGGGCATCACCGCATTGTTCACCAGGCTTATGGCAGGGCTTTTGAGTGATACCAAGAATGACTTCAGCTCCTGGAGGCAAAGTAGGACGTGCTCCCTCTGAATATCGCCAGCCATGTTTGAATGGAACGTCGATGCCCAGATATGACGGAGTACCATTCTTTCCCGTGTGGAGCTAGGAGAGCTGTGATCCAGGAAGTGGGTGAGCGATGTCCGCGCGAGCAAGCACCATCTTGCCAAGCGATCACGCTGCAGTAGCCTTGTTTGACCATCAATTTCACTGTTTGGATTGTTGATAGACGCATAGATGTCGAGGTGAAGCTCGAAGAGGGTCTGAAGCATCTCCAAGTCTGACAAGTATTGTGTGCTGTATGCAAGTCTTCCAGATCCAATGGACAGAACGTTGTTCTCAAGGTTGTCGACCTGTTCGCGCATATGTCTATAGATGTACTCGTCTTCATGCAGCAGGAGTTGCACGACTGCTTCCTTCAGATTATCTGGCCATTGATAGAGGGTATACGCGGACTCCACGACAGGCCCGTCTTGTTGTAGTATGTCATCCGTCGCATATCTCGCAAAGTCGGGCATTAGTAGCGCTTTGAGCCAGCAAAGGGCAACATCGTGCAAGGGGAGCCATGCGTCATTAACTGTCCTTAGGAACGTGTAGAGTGCGTCTTCTCCGGAGAGGACTTGTTTGATGCCTAATTTCCTGGTCGACTTTCTTGAATGCTCAAGGAAAATCGCAATACCAGATTTTCCCATACCCCGGATGTCTTGAAGCGTGGAAAGATTATCTGGCTGGTGCATAGCATGGGACTTGGCCTCATCCCAGGACTTGATGATGTCCATCAAATCACGGACGAGTAAGTGTCCTGTGCCCTCTGGAGCGCAAGTCACGGCATTTGCAGAATCATTGCTCTCATTGGTAGAGCAAACTTGTTTTCTCAGATCGTCAATGCTTCCAAGGTCTGTTACTTCAAGATTGGATAGCAAAGTACCCACAGTACCGAACAACCATTCGTCAGCTTGGGTAAAACTCTCAAGACGGTCCTCATAGTATTTATTCAAGTCGAGATTAACTTCTTCACTCTGGAATGAGACATCCTCAGTAGCTTCACGAAGGCGGGTCCTCCTGGCTTTTGCCCGTATACGGTCTGCCTGGTCCTCCGTAACAGCAGAGGCAGATGATCGTTTCCGGCCATTTGAGGGTTTCACATCAACCTCATCGGCATTTACAATTTCATGCTGACCTCCAGGATTACCGGGCTGAGTCGACTGAATCTCTAGCGACTCCATGAGTTGTTTCTCTGCGCGCTGATCGATGGATGAATGGTCATCGACTTGCTCTGGCACAACATCGGGCCCTTCGGACTTCACAGTGGGCTGATGCTCCTCCGACATGACGACGTCCTGCTGCTGGTTGGATTTTCCATCCGCGGCCTGAGCATCTGAGACTCGGCGTTGAGACCCTACGGCCTTTGTTTCAGGACTGAGAGTGGGCAGCGATATGCCAACTGAAGCCCCAGGTCCGATCTCTGACGCGCCGACTTCTTCATCAGTGAGGCTTCGAAGTATCGACTTGCCAACATCGGCCCATGTAGGGCTAGCTGGTTTGATCTCATGACGAGAAGCCTTTAAGGCAAGAGGGTTCGTCGACGGATCAGTGTCCTGCAGATCTAACGGAAGAGGGGGAAGGTAGGGATACGGGTCTGCCTGGCGCTGTAGAAATTTGAGAAGGGCCTTTTTCGGCTTTTTCAAGGGTACTTGAGCCACAGACAACCTATCAAGCAGCGACCGCAGCACTTCACGCAGGCGCTCCTCGGCAAATGTTTCTTCCAACCCTAGCTGCTCTGTCCGAACCTCTAAGCGGTTGTCGTCGTCTGCTAGTACACTTTCAAGGCAGTATCGTGTTAGTCTATAGCTTTGCAGAGCACTACAAAGTCTTGCGCTCTGTCTCCAGAGGTTCAGATCCGAGTCGTCACGTTCCAGGGCTTCTGCAAACGCCGTCAAAGCTGTGCTAGTTTTCTCTTTGACCTTGCTTCGGGGATCCCCAGAAAGTTTAGAAGACTCGGTGATACCCTGCAGCGATGCGTGTAACGCATCCAGGATATACTGTCCGTGGTTCTTGTACGATAGGTATATGGTTTGCATCAGCGTGCTCGACGTGGAGTCACTGATGTCGAACTCCGCGAGCGCTTCTGTCGCACCCGCCACCACCGTGTCATCATACTGAGGTTCAGATTCCTGAGTGGCTACTCTTTTATAATCAGAGATTGACTCGGGATCTTTGAATATCTCAGAATCCAGCAGAGCATCATATGCCTCTTCGGCCTGCGCATAGAACTGTGGACCCTGGGAATGGAGCTTCAAGGCATTTTGGTACAGCTTAAGCGCCTCTTCAATTTGGATCTCCTTGGTGTCATCGACTTCTTCCTCAATAGCCTCATCAGGTTCAATATTCAAAGCTGCCCAGCTGGACATAATGCCGGTTTAATGGCAGGGCGCAACGAGCTCCCTGATAGTGGTAGTAGTACCGGGCCGGCTATACCACATTTCAAAAGGATAGACAAGCAACCCTGGGCTACCTGAGGGAAGGCCCAACCTGAGGAGGTGGTAATGACGTGGAGTGGAGATTGGGAAGATGAATGGAAGGAACGGAGAGTCTAGAATTGGAGACTCGATTAATGGAACTGGAGAAAGAGCCCGTGACAGACACGCGTTGCGCGGGCGGGAATTACCGAAAGAGGCAAAGGCGGTACCGGGGTACCTGACCCAGCAGTTGCCTGAGGAAGCGGCCAGGCATTCATCGATCGTCGCCATTCCGTTTGGTCTTTGAACAACGACCTGCGCTTTCTGCTGCGCCTCATTGTCTTCAATTTCTCCCGGTCGTGAAAGCGCTTCGTGCTCTCTATACTCCTTGGTTTCCCCCCTGTGACCATCCCAGAGCCTCTGTCTGCGCTCCTGACAGCGCCATGGTCGCGCCAGCTGTTCCCGAGTATGTCTTCCCCTCGTTTACGTGTTCTATCACTCGCTATCAATCGGCCAAATGGGCCCACTATCATTGTGACCTGCGACTGACCCCTGAGTGTTTCCCCAGGATCTATGAGGAGGAGGAGAACATCTACGCCGCTGTCGATGCCCGTTCCGAGTCCTTACAGAACCTCCGGGAATTAGGTCCCCCGGACTTGGTTTATCTGGTTAAACAACCCAAGACCAACGCCCATCACCAGGTACGTCGTCGGAAGTGCGAGCGCAGGCATACTTTGGGAATGAGGAGTGACAATGGCTAACTCAATTGGTTTGGGATCGAAATACAGACGGGTGTTTATCACCATGTCACCGGTGTCGATGCCTCTTCCTCCGCCAGTTTAGCCGCCTATGTAAATACGCTTACTTTCTCTCCGCTCGACAAGACACACAAGGTGGTTTCGGGAATCTATTGGTTAGAAACATCTTCGTCTGGAAGTGTTTATAGTTGCGCAAATGTTAATAGACAAACAGCTGCTACAATGCCTTCTCCCACCTGGACATGCGCGTCGAAGTCAAAATCCCCGGCACTCTGGAAAGCTACTGCATCGATGAACGCGGAGACAAGCGAGTTGCGACGGAAGCCCTTTGGCTGGAGACCTTTCTTTGCGGAATCCTGCGAGCCTACTCATACGCGGACAATGGTGGTGGCGATGCGATCAGAAAAATAGTCGGGGTGCGTCGGTTCAACCCGGTCACAAATACGGAGATGGAGCACAAATTCCTGGATGCTGCGGAGAGACTCTTCTTCTTGGGTGCGCTTCCACAGTTGACTCCCAACGGACCAAAATGCTGATACCATATACAGGAAGACAACTCAGTTCTGATCCGGAAACACAAGTGCCGAATACCGTCAGCAACCACCTGACGTCCGGTCTTTTGAAGTACATCCAAACAACGGGGCGCTACACTTCCGGTATCAACCTTTTCGAGAAACTTCGCACACGAGATGTAGAGGTCTCGTCGCTTCTTGCCCGAGTTCTCATCATGGCAGACGAAGAGGTGCAAGCCGTGCGATTGATGTTCGACGCTTTACAAGACGTTCCCATGGATTATGCCTTGCTTGACTGCCAGGCTAATTTCTGCCAGGGCAAGAACGAGGGTGAGATGGCTCTAGAGTGTGCGAAGCGGGCAGTGACTGCTGCTCCAAGCGAGTTCAGCACCTGGGCACGATTGGCAGAGGTCTACGTTGGCCTCGAACAATGGGATCTGGCCCTCCTGACCCTGAACTCCTGCCCCATGTTCACATACCAGGATAAGGACACACCTCGTATGCCCCAACCGTCTCGCATCATGCTCCCAATTCTTGCTGAGAGCATGCTGGACGAAATCGACGAAGGACAGCCCAAGCAGGGTGATCCCCACGATTACGTCCACCCCTCACTACGCAGACTCCACGCTGCTGCCTATCAGGGAACCTTCCTCAAGGCGTACAATCTCCTCACCAAGATTGCTGCCGCGATAGGCTGGGATCAGCTCCTAAAAATCCGCAGCGAAGTCTTTGTCATGGAAGAGGAATACCGTGTTGAGCGCCAGCAGTCTACGTCTAAGCCTACAACCACACCCTCCTCCGCAAGCGCCTCAGACGAACCGAATGGAAGCAGCGAGCAGGAGAACGGCACGTCGGAGGAGGAGGGCGCGAACGGTACCAAGGAGGAAGAAACAGAGCACTCCATTGAGAAACCAGAACAGTCGATGGCATCGGAAGTCGTCAAGTCCGGCAGCGAAGATGTAAGTCTACATCCCACCTTCAATAAAACCACTCCATTACATACTAACGTGTCGTGTTACTAGCCTGACCCCTCACACTCATCCTACACACAATTCCGCAACAAGCGTCTGTGTGAAAGATGGCTCGATAACCTCTTCATGGTGCTGTACGAAGACCTCCGCATCTACACCATCTGGCGCACCGAAATGGCCCAATACCGCCAACAGGCGATCGAGTACAAGAAATCCGCCACGGAATGGGAAATTCTCGGCGAGTTGGCCGAACGCCTGCACCATTTCGACGAGGGCATCGAAGCCTATCAGCACTGCCTAGCCATCCGCTTCTCCCCGAAAGCCATGCGGGGGCTCCTCAAGTTGTACGAGAAGAAGAATGACACGAGAGGAATGCTAGGCGCCTTGATCCGTCTTATCGCTTGGCAGTATCGCTGGTACTCCGAGGTATGTGCCCCATTCCCCTTATTCTCAACGATAAAGATGAAATTAACAATACACTCTTCTCTAATGTAGTTCTCTCCCGACCTCCTATTCCTGATCCGCAAACTCATCGAAGACGAAGGTGCCGTCAAAGTCCGGAGTATAGTCCAAGCGACGAACCTTCCTCAACCGGTCCTCGATTTGACCCATCAATACTGCCAACTGTGCGCCACATTCCGCAGCAGCGGTAGTGATGGTTAAATCTTCAACCTAGGATAGATTACGCTACCATACCTTACAAAGAAGGTAGTGTATAATCACCCTGTCTTCCATCCTTTGCTTCTTCCTACCCCTCCCTATGGTTTATGATATAGAAGATACCTAAGAAATCAGGAAAGAGGCGAAGAGGACAGACGGTTGAAATGACGAACGAGAGAGGAAATTGTATCTATTAGAGAGGGAGGTGAAGTTCAAGGGATATGAAAGCGTTGAGGAAAAAGAGAACTTACTTTCTTTCCTACTACTACTTACTTACTACTTACATTCTGTATGGACTTGTTGATCGATATCACCTATTGTTCGATTGTGATGCGCTTTCTACTTACTTCCTTTTCCTTCGTGTGATTTTATTTTAATTCCATTTTTATTCTTGACTTTATTCTGTCTTTTGTGATGTGGTTTTTCGATATACCTGATTTTTCTCCTATTAATACCCAGATTCCAGTTGAAATTGAGGATGTGGTTGAACAGCGAACAAGAGGCCGTGCTCCGTCTGATAGGTTGATTCGGTTGCCCTAGTAGCTATCTGTCCAGATGGATAAATAGTATTAGTATCTAGCTGGAAGTCCCGGCTAAGCCGCCGTGCGGAGTAGCCCATCATGCGCTTCTCCAAAGATAGTTCCGACTCCTCCGTACCCCCCATCTACTGCCAGTGCTTAGATTGTAGTTACAGTTACAGTTACAGTTACAACATATGAACTAAAGACGATAAGATTGGTTTCGCCTGATCTTCAGGATATAGGAGCATGTGCATTAGATACTATATCCGCGCAAATGATCATAGAATTATCAATAAAATATTGCCAGCGCGACAGCAGTCAGTACTGGCGGGTCATTATTACGCCATGCTGGAAGGTTTTCACTCCTCCTCTGCAGCAGCATCGGCCTCGGCTTCCTTAGGTACATCGCCAGCCTTGGCCTTGCTAGCAGCGGCGGCAGGGGCGCTGGTCTTTGCTGTCTCTTCAGGAGCTTCCTCAGCGTCTTCTTCACCTTCCGGTGCTTCCTCCTCTTCCTCATCGACGCCGTTCTCGTCTTCACCGTTTTCAGCTTCGCCATTTTCCTTGCCCTCTTCTTCTTCTTCCTCTTGTTCGGGCGCCGGAGCTGTCTTTCGCTTCTTGGAAGCCGGAGGAGCTGCTAGGAGGAGAATACTCGTTAGTAAGAGATACGTAGCATGATTGGAGACTAGAAGAGCGAGCTCACCTTGTTCCTCTGGTTCCTCTTCGCCCTCTTCTTCTTCTTCTTCAAGCTCCTCTTCTTCGCTTCCCTCTTCTTCTCCTTCCTCGCTCTCGGCTACTTCGGAGTCCTCATATCTGGAGTAGTACCAAATCAGCCATTGTGTACATGAAATGTCAAGGTAAAAAGTAAATGAGGTTCAGCTGGTTGGTGCAGGCAAGCAGAGGATAACGCGACTGAATGCCACCAATAAGCACCAATGAGTGATGCGCGCAGAGAGTGCACCCAAAAGTGAAATGACAGCAGAGCAGATAGCTGAACCAGCAGAGGGTAATGAAAAGAATGCGCCAGGTTCGCGAACAACCTGGCAACAGGCAATGCAGTAAGCGACTTACTCTTCTTCTTCCTCGCTCTCGTCGCTAGGGAGCGCTTGGAGCTCTTCCTCCTCCTCAGCCTCTTGCTTTCTCTTACGGGTGGACATGGTTCAGAGCGCGTTAGGCGCTTAAGGATAGAGAGAGATTAAGAGTGTGTATTAAGGAATAAAGGAGTAAGCCAGGTCAATGGCGCAAGTATACAGATGTCAAGAGAGTCCCAGGCCAGGAAGGCGCAATGCAGGGACAGTAAGAGTAAAGCGAAAGGGGAGTGAACGGGCTAGGGAGAGGGGAAGAAACGGGAGAAGGATGAGGGAGAGAGGGAGAGAGAGAGAAGAGGGAAAGAGAGGGAGGGAGGGAGGAGGGAGAATTAAAGGGCAGGGCAAGGCAAGGCAGGCAGGAGGAACTCGGTAGTGGACGAGCAGCAGAGCAACAGCAGCCTTTCCCCCAGCACATGAGGGAAGGGGGGGAGGGACGGAATGGGTGAGCATTACTTCAGCGACGGAGAGAGTCAGCAGTAACCCTCCCTCCCCAAGCATGGATGGGCACTGCCTGGCGCAAAGAAAAAGCGCGCAGTGGCAGTCAAGAGGGTTGGAGCTAGACAGAAGAAGAAACGAGAGCTGGAGTTGCGCCGGCACGCTGCCCACCCCCCAAACTGCTTGTCGCGGGTGGCCGTCGACATAAGCCACCACAGGCCGTGGGGTTTAGAGTCGCCCGAGGGTGGACAAGAGGGGCGGGTGCGTGTACCACCCACACAACTTCGCGTTGATGATGCTCGGTTTTCCCTCAGCTCACCATGGATTGAAACAGCCCCGGGTGAGGATGATCCGTTGGGTCTGAGGCGGAGTTGATCCATCCATGACGATGACTCTTGCTATCTTGGTGATGATCCGGACCGTGTTGCATGACAAGACAGAGAGAGTGAGTGTGTGTGGATGGATCGGAGAATCCACACTGGAGAAAAAGGCCGAGATGGAGAGAAACGGATGGATGGGTGAGAAAGACAAAGATCCGAAAAGGAAGAGAAGAGAAGTGAGCACAAGGTATGGTAAGTATTGTAGATGGTTACATGAGAAATACCGTGCCTGGCGAGATACAAGCACAAGCAAGCAGCAGGATGGGGAAAGACGCGCACAGACAACTCCGGGGCAAAAGGGGGATGTTTTTGGATGTTTCTGGTGTTTGTGACAGGTACAATGATACCCTAAGGGAGTGTGCTCATAAACCATCTGTGGCCGTGGAAGCAAGAAGTAAAAGTACGGCCCGGACACCAGAAGCAGCAATAATCATGATGTCAGGATTGAAATCCTGCGCGTATCGATACCCCCATACATAAATATCTGTTTCAAAACATGCTGCAATCTTACCAGTTACTCCGTACTTCATGCAAGCAGGCTAAACGCAATGCGGAAGTTCTTCTGGAAAAGCACAGACCAAGGTTGATTGATTCCCCCCACAGCGGCACTGATGCTTCTTCCAATCCATCATTCCATCATAACCTGCAATCTTACATGCGACATGCAAATTACCCGATGTCCAGCCCCCAGTCACCACTTCCTGCAACTACTAGTACTGCAACATCATATGCAAAACAGACATACATTAGCAGCCTAAATAAATAGCACTCTAAACCCCAACTATACCCTCTATTTCACCGGCGGCCACTCATAATCCCCCCAAGGCCTCCCCGCCTCCCTCCTCGCCAAATCCCTCAGCGTCTCCCACTTCCACAACCTCTCCCCCGGGTTAACCAACTCACGATCATCCCCCAACCCACCACCACCATCCCTAGCAGTATGCATAATCTTCCCTTCCCCCATCAAAAACCTCAAATACGGCGCCGGATCCCACGACTCCTTCATCCCCTCCAACACCTCCCTCTTATACCCCTCCAACCCAACCTCCACCACCTCAATCTCACCACCACCAAACTCCCCCATAACCTCCGCAATCTCCCCAACACTCCTACTATCCCCAGCAACATGCACCACCTCAGGCACCTCATCCCTCCCCAAACTCGCCAACGCAGCCACACACCTCCCCACATCCCCCAGTGAAGTAAACGACACTTTCACCTCACTACTACTCCCAACGCACTCATACCGACCACGCTTCGTATCAAACCCAAACCACGGCCCGATACTATCCTCCAGGAACAACCCACAGAAGACACGACAGATCTTCACCTTCTTCGGGCCTGGGCCTTGGGTAAGTAGTAGTAGCTGCTCCGCCAGCGCCATGTGCTTCTTCTTCGCGTCCCATTCTAGATGCGGGAAGTCGTGCACGTAGTGATTCACCCCGAATTCGGAGGGGAAGTACACCTGGATGGAGGATTCGGGGATAGCGTGTAGGAGTTTCTCTTTGAAGGAGTGGCCGGAGGGGCCGATGGTGTTGATGAGGACGGTAGCGCCGTGGAGGGCGCGGGTGATGCTGGGGATGGAATCTTCGGTGTAGGTGCGGATGGTGAGTTTGGGGCTGTCAGAGAGGAGGTCGGTTGGTGGTGGTTGTGGTGTATGATGGCTGTTTTGTCGCGAGAGGAGGATGATTTCCGAGAAGCGGTTGCGTAGGTTCGAGGTGAGGAAGGCTGAGGCGACGTGTTTGCCTAAGTGGCCGGTTGCGCCGGCGATGGCTACGATTGGGAGGGTGGTGGTGGGTTGGGGAGATGCCATTTTGTATACTGTAGGAATGAGTAGTGGTGTTGGGATGGGATTAGAAGTGAGATGAGTTGGAGGTATGAAGGCTAGAGCGGGATGCTCTGCTTTATGCTTTATACTTCATCTATGGTAGACCAAGAAATTTGTAGGACTGGGTACTGAATGTTTGCATTCCTCCTCATCTTTCCTCAATCGGACATATACATGCATCAGATGGATGAATATCGCGCTCAATGGGGTGTAGAACGAGCTGCAACACCATCGCTCTACGTCACTGGCAAACAGGACAAACTGAAATCACATGCGATTATTGGTGGACTGTGATCAGGAGGAGCTGTTTGTATTCATTGCAAACTAGTCAAACATTTGCTTTGAACAGTACTAGACATGGAGGTGTGCTCTCAATCTATTACCTGGATCTGTTTACCTGTCCCATGTGAAAAGGGGAAGTTCTTGCACTGATTGTGTATATTTATATATGTTTATGCATCCCCAGAGATCTATCGAGTAGATGACACAGTCAATGTCATTGTAGAGATATAGAGGACGTGTACTCCGTTCGTCTACAAATCCGGCTCACTTTAACAGAGACTTTTGTGTCGAACCCTTCAAAAAGAGGAAATCATTTATTTAGAGGTTGTGACCTAATTGCCAGTTTAAGCCTGATATCCCACAACTCAGAGTCCCACACTCATTCCTCATATATGCTACTACTGACGTCTTCACCAGTCGCACTTCTGGAAACTAGATAAGGTTAGTAATAATTCTACAACTAATTCAAAATATTTACTCACTTGGTCTAAATTGTTGAGTCCTATGAACGAGCGATGTCGAATGGCCCTGCTCATCATCCATCCAACCATCATCTGATTTAGCTGTGTCGAAGCTGCTGTCGGTGGTATACTCGTCGTCATCACCATCGCTTTCCCCAGATCCTGTGTACGTGCGCTCTGGTCGTTGCAGAGGTGATAGTGACTTGGATTGCCCATGTTCTTCGTCACTCGAGCTCTCAAATGGATTGTGGGGTCGAGTATCCTGATTTGGTGTAGGAACATCTGTCCTACTGCGTTGTCGTATTTCAGGAATGTGAGGCTTTCCAGTCCTTGGGGGCGCAAGGTAGACCTTATCCAGGCCGAGCCCCTCCAACCGATCTTTTATGTACTGCGGGAGGTAGGTAGAGAATCCCTCGTTAGTGTCTTGGAAAGCTTCTTCCGAACGCGATGTATCCTCAGCTAGACAATGTGCAATAGCCCGTTCGATGACGATTGCACACCAGTCGCTCAGAGAATAGACAAATTTCAGGGATCGTTTCGATTCCCGAATATTTCTCAGGCCATCTAGAAGACGCCTGTAGTCTTGTGTGGTGTGAGCAAGAAGAAAACATGACAGGAAAGTCTGCTGATAGCCGAGAACATCCCCCTGGATGGACTTCTGGAGACTGGAAAGCCGAGTTAACCTTTCGCTAGTGTTTACCGAGCGATAGATTAGCTCACCCAAGCATAAAACCTCAGTTCTGTAGTCATTCAGGTCCTGTGCTGTCTGAAGAACGGTTACAAGAAGATCATAGTTCCGTCCCCCGTCTAGGTGTGCCTTCCACTTTGGGTTCTCCGTCTTTATTGGGAGATAGATGGGAATAGAATCCCTCCATATTGTCAGGCCTGGAAATTTGTCAAGATGGCCTCGCAGATCTGTGGTATTGAGTAGAAGCTTCCGCTCCAATTCCGCTTCAGCAATAACCCACTGAAGGTATGGACGAGATTTGACCAGCTGCGGGTTGTTCTCTTTGAGGCATGTTGCAAGGGCTTGCGCATATTGGAGGCATCGTTGAGCAGTGAGCAGGTCCTGTCTTTCTGGTATCGAGATAGACCATGAAGACAAACTGCGACTCAGAGATACTAGAATATCCAGAATGGCGAGATATGTTGACTCATCATACCGATGCAAACACCAGTCGTCCATCAGCTTGCGGAACGGCTCATTGAAAGAACCAAGTTCTGTTCCGAATATCAAGTTCCAAGCATTTGCTGCACCTTCCGCTTGGATAGAAGCTAGCATTAGGTCTCGCACATCCCATACTCGGCCCTCAGTCACCAGAGATCTGTACAAATAGTGCCAATTAGACCAGCAATCGAATTCATGTTCTAGGATCAGATCGGTTTCTCGCTCAACTTGCGATAGAATCAAGAGAGCATAACGGATAACTTGCACCTGCCTATACTCTTAGTATTTTCTTCTCACAGAAACTGCTTTGAAGCACTCCTACTTCAGCCGAGTCCAGGTCAAGTGTCGGGTCGTTCCTCCTTCGTCGCCTTAGGAAACGCATTTGGCGCTCCAAGGATCGGACCTTTCCATATGCCTCGTCCATAGATCCGTGGGACTGCATGGCCGCAAAACCCTGTACGAGTTGCAAGTTCGCTTGGTACAGATACTTGGCAGGGCTACCCTCCTGGAGGCTTGAGATACCGTCAGAGATATTCAGCTCCTGCTGTTGATGCTGCGACAGAACGCGATGTAGACGCTCGTAGGAGCCTTGTTCGACTAGCATGTCTGCGAACTCAATCGTAACTGGCGATAATTCCATAAAAGCACATAAAGAATCTTGGAAGTATTGTTCCGCCTCCTGGAAATGGCCTAGTCTTTTTAGTCGTGAGAACTCTTCTAATAGAATTCCTACGTCCTCAACAATGTCCATTTCATAATGTATGGTCGTATCTTTTGTTGATGAAGGAGTCCAGATGGAAGACGTAGGATTTTGTGGTCCATCCTGTACTACCGGTAGTACCCTAGGGGAGGTATCTGGTGAAGGAACGCCATTATCGTAGTTATGAGCTGCGGCATTGCGAACGACAATTGCTTCTCCAGGGTGATTGGGCTCCGCACGGAAGAAATGAGCATTCCTGTCGGGAACAGCAAGGGTACCGTGCGCACTTCCATGAACCGCTCGTTCATCCCAGGAAGAACGGTTGAAGATGTCTTTTCGATCTTCTGATCGTCTTCCTCTAGCAAAGGAGGGCTTTTCCCGAATATCGTTCATTTTGAAAGAGTGCTTGTTGACGAAGTAATAGCGCGGCAACAGCAAATCTGCAGGAGGCCCACGAGGAATAGATATCAGTTCGTATTTGAGGAGCTACTAATTCAGCCTCGTCTGGAGTGTCTGCATTAGCGCCTCCCTCTTAGTGGTTTGTCCGGTGGCAGTGCCAGGCGGCACCCAACAACCCGCTACTAACTGGCTGTAAGCTCCCTTACTATTTAATCGATGTTGACGGTCGCGGGGGTAGGGGATTTGGCATTTTGCTCTCATCACCCAAATTATGTCGGGGACCACCCAAACTTCATCATCCACCACCGGTCGGGATTCGCGGCCGACTTACGCGCGGCGATATGGTCGAAAATATCTCGAGCTTGACGATCTTCAGGATTCTAGCGTGTGCCACCGCAAAGTCGGCAAAGCACGCGCTGACTGCCGACTTCGTACGTCCCAGTCGAAATGGGGATGCTTGGGCGAGGCATCGAGACCTGCGGGCATTGTTTACATGGATCTCTCGTTCGACCAGCCCGCAGACTGTAGGCTACTGAGTGCCACAGTCAAAATCACTTTGCAAGGCACCCCCCAGCACCAGCCAGATCCAAATAAGCCTGTCCGCCTCCATCTGACCGATCACTACGGGCCAAAATATCTCAGCGGAGAACCAAAGAATGTGGTCAAGAAAAGGATATTGCACCTTGCGCCTCAAGTCAATGTACTCGGAAACGGCGGCGGTGGTATCGGTGTCGATAGCGAGAAATCGATTACTTATGATAGCCGTTGGACATTCACAGGTAACCTGCGCCCTGCGCAAAAGACCGGTTCAGAATATCGTACCATAAAGTGGGAGCTACGCGAGGAGGACCCTGAGTTTCAATCAATTCATAGCAATATGATCCACACTGCCTTTGCTTTCCAGCATGAGGGGAGGCCCTTCTTCATGCGGGTTCAGATTAAAGGAAAGCTACAGAAGGGCAGGGACCGCTTCAAAGAAAAGGTCCGTCAGTTGAGATTCCCATCCCGTCAGGAAATTGACGAGGGATCCAGTGATATTCTGGTGTATCCAAATGTTGTGACGCAGCCTTCAGGCCCTCGTCTAGATCGTCTTGTACAGGATCTTCCCATGGTTATGGAAAGAGAGAATTGCCTTCGCATTCCGGTGCAGATCCCTGCCGCATTGCCGATATCGTTCGCAGAGAGTAATGAGAACACCCCCGACACTGCACAGAGCATGCTTGAAGACTCATGTATCGGGAGTCTACCGGGCCTTTTGCCCAATCCAGGGGATTCCGGGCACCACACCGAGACAGCGCAGTCATCCGGCTCCAACTCGGTTTCTTCCTCGGAAACATTGGTGGATGTTGGGGAGTCCTGCGACGCAGGTGATCCAGTAGACGCGTGCATTTCGAAGCTTGGGCATGCTGTGCACACTTTTCGAACACCACAAGCTGTTGACCAAGAAGGATTACAGGCATCCAGGATTGTACTGCACGCAAACTCCAGTTTGGTGGCTCCAGCGAAAGCGAACGGAGCAGCCGGACCAAGGAATGGCAAAGAGAGTGAAAATACAGAAGGCCCTGAAAAGGTGCTGGTGCTTTTATTGCGCTATCCGTCATTGATAACCTTTATCCAGATCCTGGCTGCTCTCCTGGATTTCTTTGGGATGAGAACAACGTCCACACGGTTATCGGGTTGAGCAGCAAGAAGGACATAGCATATAGCAGTTGAACTTTGCGAAGCCTGTATAACATCGGATGACAAAAAGCGGTGGCGGTGACTTGACAACTTTTAAAAGCCCGTAGAGCATGTAGAGAAGCGTGAATGGGGACCAAGGCTATTAATCATCTACCTTCTAGGTCTGATTCGATGCAGGCATGCATGTCAGCGCTAAGGATACTATCGTGACATTCCCAACTACCTGAGTAACCTCTGATTGGCACAATTGTGCGAGGCTGGATAGGCCAATTCTGCGGTACAGCCACTCTGCCCGCAATAGTTCCAGCAAGGCTAGGCAAAGACCCGTGCAAGTGTCGGGCTGCTTGTCTGTGCGGCGCTGGGCGCCAAATCGCCCGCCTGGGGGTATTCTGCTCTCGAGTTCCCAGCAACACAGCAACTCTGTAGGTTACGAACAACTGCCGTACAGCTCGCATCAACATGAGTTTTGTTCCGAGTGACCGGGTCGTCGAAACGATTCCCATGTCGAGGAGGGGGCAACCCAAGGACAGAAAGCCTATCCAAGATAGTCGACAAAACCCCGCTATAGGAGCCATTCCGTCTTTCCCGCCTTATGAACCTTCTCCAGAACCACGATCGGCTCGAAGGCGCCGGTCTTATGAGAGGCCGCGTCCAGAAGTCAGGGTGTCCTCCCATACGGATTCAGATTCTGATCTCCCATATCGTCATCAACGGCCCCGAGCAACACGCACCATCCATCGCGACCTATCATTACCTCGTCGACGTCCGGGGGTTACCGTAGTCAACGAGCGTGCACTGCACGCACTTGACACACTTGACACACAGCTGGACCGTGAAATCCGCAGACAGCAAAAAGACATAGACCGGCTGGAGGAAGACTTGCGTCTTCATAAACTCAAAATGGACATAGAGAGTGAACGAGAGGTCGAAAACGAGATTTCGGAGCGATTAAAGAGACTGCATGAGTATGAAACGAAAGAGGTACGAAGAAACCTGAAGAGAGCCGAAAGGCGAGCCGAGGAGCAATCCAAGAGGAAAGAAGAAATCAAAGCTGCGTTACGCGAAAAGGAATGGAAAGAGATGAAGAAGAAGAAAGAAGAGGAGGGACTGCGGGCCCGGATTAGGAAAGAGTTGCACGACGAAGAGATTCGACGGAAATTCGAAGAACGCGAACGTTTCATTCACGAGAACAAGATTCGGCGCGCTGCTATTGAAGACTATAAGTTGGCGGAAGAGCAGCGCCTTCTTGAGGAGGAGAGGCAGAAGAGGCAGCTGAAAAAGGAGTATAGAGCAGCCATTGAAGCGGAGCTCGGGTATTCCCTCGAGCAGGTGAAAGATATTCTCACTAAAACGACAGGCAAGAAAGCCCAGAGGCAGGGTCGGGGGCGTAGCCAAGCATTTTCTGCAACTGTTCATGATGTCTCTAGTGGCGACGAGGCAGATGTGGAAGCACCTTGATTTGGCCGGAAGGTGGTCTCCTATAGCCCTCTATCTATATTAAGTAATCCAGATTACGATGTAATGTGACCTCAATAGCCTGACTCTTACGGCCCATAATATCAGGGCATGGCTCATTGTGCTAAAAATTCGAAACTAGCCATGCTAGGATCTAGGAGGTTTTCATCTAACCCAAACCCGTATGTACCAACCATATCATAGATCAAATCCGGTGGGGGAAACCCCTGGGCCATGGCATTGGCACCCCCAGGAACATCACTACTACCTGCTCGCTCAACACCCCCAGATGCTACAACAGGTGCCCCTCCTGCTTGCCATGCGTCCCAAGAGTCGAAGCGCTCCAACATCTTACCAAGGCCCCGGGCAATATGTCTCGTCAGATGTCTCTCCCCTGCAGAGACACAGTTCAACAGCTCAATCACCCTCTCGACCAGACGTCGCACCTGGCGGCCGTCGAGACTGAGATACGCAGAGTTCCAATTTATTGCAACTTTCAAGAGGAATACGGCGGAGAATGTGACCATCGTATGGGTGAAAATCGGAACTCCAACAATGGCGTCGCGAATATCTGGCTCTTCCAATACCATATTTAAACAAGCCATGGCAGACGAGATGGCAATATTAGCCGACTCTTTGCGGTCCATAGAAAACACCGGGGTGTTAGTCGGTGACAAGGCTCGAAGAGAGAGTGAGTTGAGTTGAAATTTGGCAAAGTGATAGTGAAGCACAACCCCTTTCGAGGGATATGTTCGGACATAGGGGCTATCGGCTGCAGTTCAAAGTCACGACCGTTAGTCTATCAAAATGATTTCAAACCAAGCAGGTCTTGAAAAGCACGTACCAGATCGGGGTTGCCACAATAGCCGCCATTGGTCTATAGCCACATTGTAGACGCGTAACTGCCCAAAGTCCTCTTCGGTAAGGGCTTGCTCTGTGTCGGTCCCGAATGTCCGATACGCTTCGGTCAGGATCATAAACAAGGCAACTTGTGCTAGTAGCCGAATGTCCCCGGGTACTACCATTGGTGATTGGAGAAAAGATTCGTAGTTCTTGATTGCTGCATCCTCATGGATGACTGGTGGACGCCCGTAGGCGATGCTAAAATGATGGTCACACACATACAGAAGATACCAGAGCTGAGCGCGTTCATACTGATCATTATGACCACGCATTAGCTTATGATAACTTTGATGGAGACCCAATTCCGTTGCGATTCGGACCGCATGCCCAGAAAGTTTCCAACTTAGTTCGGATAACCAGAACGCTCCGACGCAGAGAGCGCGAATGTCATCAAGAGTATGAGCCCTTGTCAATGACATAGTCGACACAAGCGATACATACTCGTTGTAGCAACGGTTGAGTGTCTCGGTTCGATTCGGTATGTGGAGGGCAGCAACTGTTAAAACAGCTGCTGACAGTAACGTCGATGCTCGTCGGACAGACGTGAGATCACGATGTACCAAGACTATCCCTCCCCAGAGAAGCTGATTCATAGTCCTGCTAAAGTAGGCAAACAGCTCTTCAGCTTCATGAAGCGAGATCAGCCCTCTGGAGATGAAGTCCTCCTCCAGAAGCGTCAGCTTCGGCTGTTCTATGGGGTTGTTCCGCAGATTGCGGAGCTTCGTAACCTCGTATAAACTGCGCATTGGTGCTGGTACTAGCTCTCGGTCCTGTAGGTCTGGTTCTTGGGAAGGTTCTCGGGTCACATCCATAACAATACCCGGCTCTCGGGGTTTGACATCAGTGGGTGATGCCTCGGATGAGAAGCGACGCTCTGAATGAGAGCCGACAGGGCTGGGGCCGTTCTGGCTGTCACCAGAGATGAAAGTCGATAGATCTGGCAGACCTCCTTGTTGTAGAAGATGCGAGACTGCCGCCTGAAGTTGTTGTATTGTAGCCGATGCTTGTGATTTCCACCTGTACCGAGCGCAGAAGAGTCGGAATCAGCTTTTGTATTCCGCATTTCCTGCAGGAAAGCCCCGAATATGGCAAGATACTCACATCACATCATCGTCGACGAACTTCTGGGAGAAATCATTGACCACACATTTGATGCCGCTGCGAATGCATTTGGTGCAACTCGCCTCTCCTGATTTGAACTCGCAGCGTATTTTATGACGCTTACACTCTGCGCCTATATATCCAAAGCATCAGCTTCATACTTCTAGTTTCATCAAGCCCAAGCACACCTTGAAGCTAATTGCTTGGGCCTCGGTTGCAGTTCGGCCTTTTGAGTACTCACAAGCGCGGGCCTTGGAGATCTTGGGTGGCGCAGGGCGTCCGTCAGGAACGAGAGAGGGTCGACGTTCATGTGGCCGTGGGGCCTCCAAGTCGGCATCTTGCGAGGAGCGCTTCATGGTTGCTCGATCATGGACTAAGAACTGATCGGGGATGCTCCGGTATTCTGCAGCCAATATGGGATTGACAATAGTGGGGACGGACCAAGTCCAATAGATTAATGTCAAGCTAGCCAGATAGTGTTGCTTTGTCTGTTCAAACTAGTTGCGGCGGAACAACCAATATCCACTGAAGGGTCCAGAGGGAGGCAGAGATGCGAGGGAAGAAAACTTCAACGATGAGGGAGAAGAGTGAGTGGGATGGAGACAGGCAAATCTGGCGATGGCGGCATACCCCGCTTCAATTGGCGCCGTTGGGGAGTTCCAAGACATGAGCATTTTTTCCCCATTGCCATTGCGAACCCGATCCATAAAATATTTAATTCCCTCAATTCTACAAATAGGTATCCTCTATACTATTTACACGCTCTAATATTTGCATACATACAGCAAATCCAACTGGACGAACTGCAAACTACTTCAGGTCTCATTGTTTTCTCTCCAGACCAGCAACAGGCACGGGATCTGGGGAATGCGGGGCACCGTCAGTCGGTATCCACGGCTCAATTGTCCCCGACCGTCTCAGTCCCAGATGTCCCTGTTGCGCACAATGGCAGGATGAGGAGACCGAGTGAGATCTCAATTGTCTGATCGTTCAAGTATGCTGATATCTTGTATTCCACAGAATGCACCAACCAATTCTATCCAGCTCCACTCACGACTTACCCCGCGCCCAACTTTTTGCAACACGCAACCACAAAACACATCCAGGGATAACAATCAAAATACCCACTCACATAAATCCTATCTGGGCACAATCAGACATATTCCAGAAGAACCTGCAGATCCTCCGAGAAGAGCAGAACAGTTCCTGAGCAAAAACGTCATGGACTGGAATTTGCGCCGGGAAAAGTCCGGCTGCGGAGCACAAGCTATATTCTACCCTCGGAGTTAATGCGAGGCGATCCCACAATGACGATCTTTAGCTGGCTGAGCATATTACTGATAGTGTCTACTTGATAGTGCCTTAACAAACAACCAATTCCCACACCTCCCTCCCTCCACAACCACTAATCCCCTCAATTGACCCTCCAAAATGCAAATTCTCATCACCGGAGCAGCCGGCTTCATCGGCCAACTCCTCGCAAAGGAACTCCTCAACGACCCATCATACACCGTCACACTAACCGATATCAACGAACCCCCTATCCCCACAGGCGTCGCATACCCTCAAAATGCACATTCAGTGACAGCAGACCTCCTGAAAGGCGCAGACGCAGTCGTGGACAAATCCCTCGACGCCGTCTACGCCTTCCACGGAATCATGTCATCCGGCTCAGAAGCCAATTTCGATCTAGGCATGAGCGTCAACGTAGACGCCACCCGGAACCTGCTTGAGGCTCTCCGCAGAATCTGTCCCGGCGTACGGGTGATTTATTCCTCGAGTCAGGCTGTCTACGGCCAGCCACTCCCCGAAATAGTGAACGACAGTGTCATCCCGACGCCGCAGTCGTCCTACGGCGCTGAGAAGATCATCTGTGAGACTCTCATCAATGAGTACACCCGTCGTGGCTTCATCACGGGCTTCACTCTTCGCTTCCCCACTATTTCTGTCCGGCCTGGTCGTCCGACAGCTGCTGCTTCGTCTTTTCTTTCTGGGATGATCCGCGAGCCGCTCGACGGTAAGGAATGCGTCATTCCGCTGGAGGATAGGTCGTTCAAGTCATGGTTATGCTCGCCCAAGACTCTGGTTCATAATCTTGTTCATACGTTATCATTGCCCAAGGATGCGTTGCCTCCTCATATTCGACATATTAATGTTCCTGGTATTTGTGTCACTATTCAGGATATGATGGATGCTTTGGAAAAGGTCGCAGGGAAGGATAAGCTCGATCTGTTAACGGAGAAGGAGGATCCGACCCTTAGGCCGATCTTGGAGTCTTGGCCTACTCGCTTCGATAACTCTCAGGCTATTGCTTTGGGCTTCAAGCGGGATTCTTCGTTTGAGCAAGCAGTAAGAGATTACCAAATGGAGATAGGACAGCAATGAACACTAGTGCTCCACATTCTGTACTTTGCCCACGATGTTTTCTTCATGGATGATTAGACATATAGGTAGGATTCCATTTTGATACAATGATACCAGTACAAAAAATATAACTACATAACTCCCATTATGATCATAGCTTCAACCTCCCCATATGCACAAATCCCTAACAATCATACCATTTACCACCTCAACACAGCTCGATCTCACTATTTCCAAACCTGAAAAAACACCTTAGCAAGCATCCAATCCAAGATCAATAACTTTCCCAAACCTGTCCATCAATAGCAACCAGCCGATTAAACAACTGGTTGCGAGTCTTCATAGCCGTAAGCTGATACTTCTGCTCCGGCAACCTCCCCGTAAGCACCATTCCATCCACCACCTCCTTGCTCTCACCCACAGCCCAGCCCGTGACCAACTTCCCCTTCCACCCGAGTCCACCAATCTTCCTCATCTCCAGAATATCCGTCACAGGCATCGTGAACAGCACTGTGCCTTTCGGTCGATGTTCCAGACTAGGCTTATCCAACTGCACGGTCTGGTCCGTCGTGAAGTAAAGCAGCGGTGGCTTCTGGGACTGGTCGAGCACCACGACGCCCCGCTTGCCTTTGTATCGCCCGTCGAATTGGATGGGGCCGGATGGGAGAGTGAGTTTGCCTTTACTGCGGAGCACACCGACGCGGGGTTTGGCGTGCTTGGAGCCGGCGGCTGCGCGGGCTCGGTCAACGGCGAGCTTGCTTTGGATGCCTGTGGCGGTAGTGCCTCGGAAGAAGCCGATCATGCGGTTCATGAAGCCCTTCTTGTGGGGCTTGGGGTGTACTTCGTGTTCTTCGATGACAGGTTCCGGGGAGGGGGCGATTGCTTGGTTGATTTCTTCTTCTGAGGCGGAGATGTTGATATCCTTGTCGTTGACGGGGGCCGGGTGATATGGTGTTTGGTGAAGGGAGTGAGACGGTGGTGGTGGAAGGGGAGCGCCGTTTGCTTCGCCGATTCGGAGAAGAGTTAAGGCGAGTTGTGCGTTGGTGGGGATTCCTTTCAGGAGGGAGCTAGTGGGATGTTAGCACTACGTGAATGTTTTGTTTGGAGAGATCGGGGCAGCGTACTTCTGGAGCTCGAGCAGTTTCTCCCATCGGGGGTACTCGCGGTTCAAGTAAGCTACACCACGCCAGATAATTGGGTCTCCGAAGAAAGCGAATCCAGTACCAAAAGTAATCATTTTGACAAAGACGTAGCTGGAGGTGATGAGTGAGATCAGGAAACCAACAGATAGCACCGCTGTTAGGCGAACGTAGGGAGTCACGATGGAGAATGGAGGAGTTGGTGACAAAGCACTACAGCAAGTCAGAATGTAAGTGTGTAGTTTTCGGTGCTGCGATTTGCACATACTTGCCAAACCGTTCATAAGTGTCAATTATGTCGCTCAGCACGCGCATTGCCATGTTAGCACCGTTGTAAACAGTATCTCTCATGGGTTGTCTAGTCTTATCATGTGCTTCGTCCGGGGCTTCCCCACGAGCTGCTGTCTGGGCATCTGCTGCGCTGGTAGCAAGCTCCATCACATCTGGAGCATTATCTTCCATTGGGGCATCATCAGGTGTCCCTTGATCATGCTTGCCGGCAACACTACCAACAGCAACACTAGCAACGCTTGTAAAGAGGTTGCTAGCCTCCTGTTCGGCAGCTTCACCCTTCATATTCTCGGGTGCCCCAGTAATACTATCATGGGAACCCAAGACGCCGGCTTTGGGCTTTTGCACGCCACCAGTATCCTTGTCCACTAGAGCTATAGGAGCAGGAGGGAACAAGTATGACCTGCTATCAGGACTGATAACCAGCACTATTAGAAGGGTGAAGATTGTCGGAGCAAGCAGATCCAAGGCCCACGCAGCAAAATAAACCTAATACCAACACCAGTCAACCTAGTCAGAGATGAAAGGACGTCCAGTTATGACCTACAGCACAGAATGCCGCTGTTCGCTGGCGCTCCCTCCATGAGCGTAGCCTGGCAATATGATTGACGAATGAGGTTAACGAGACGATAATGGTTGTGTAGAATCGCTCAAGGGTAGCGCGCAGTTTATCAGGGGAGAATTGCTCATCTTCGGCCCGGTTGAGGTCCAGTCGTTGCAGGGGGGAATGCGGCACTGCTTTCACATAATAGATTTGCTGTGTTTGAATCAGTCTGTGGTCTAGTATTGAAGGGTGCAGGCGCCGTACCTTGTTGAAACGTCGAATAAGCATCCAAAGATCTTCGTTTGAGATTCCGGACACAATCTGCTCGTCAAGCTCGTCGGGGTGTTGATTCCAGCCCACATCCGTGACAGTGTCTGTTTGTCCAGCCTTCTGAGCCAGTCCTTTCTCATCTCGATCCACCTTAGAAAGAACATGACTGTCTGTTGGACCGCTAATCTCGGTGGTGACGCGATCAGCCGCGAAGATATCGTTGCCGCTGGTCTTCGAGCTATACGCGACAGGCTCTGCTGGTTTTGTAGGATCCCTCCGTGACATATTGCACAAGAACTTAGTATTAATGCATGTATAATAGAAGCAAATATGGGCTCAAAAATGGGGAAAGGAGATGCGCTTTGAGGGTCTCTTGAAAGCCGGGGTAGGCAATACGTCATGGCTGTGTCGTCACGGACCGATCGTGCAAAAGCCTGGAATCTCAGGAGTTCGTCAGCATACGGTACCTCGACCCAATCTTCTTAGCTCAGGGGCATTTCAGAGTAACTTACTACCCGATCGATCGCTGTCTTCGATTTTTAATTACCCCTTGGGATAGGTGTTGTGCTCTAGATCATTGGTGCTGATGTGACTGCATACTTGACAACCCAGCCAATCAAAGCCTAGTGTGGCAATAGCACCGCCACACATGTGGCTTTATGTGGCGCAAAGCAATTCTGCCTAAATAGGAAATACGCGTGAGGACATCCCGATGCCGCGTTCCAGACCAGTAGATTCGATCTCCGCCTCCCAGGCCTAGAACACCACTTTAGTACTCTATTCAGAAACATCAGAATCTCTTATGAGATTGATTAGCTGACACCAATATTTCTGTCTCTTCTCGCACCATGTCAATGCGATTAATTTCGTAACAATGAGTGAGACGTGTGCCAATCCCCTACTACTGGGGTGGATCAAAGAATGGCTAGACGAGGCTCGAGAGCGCAACAGCAAGGGTGCCATTGTGTCAGTGCTATCCCATGATCCGATACAATAATGGGGTTTGATGCTGAATGATGCACAGTTATAAAAAGGCCTACGAGTCGATGAAAGCTTGTCCCTTGGTTTTTCAACACCCCTCCGAGGCTCAGCAGCTAAACGGACTTGGGCCCAAACTATGTGATCGCTTGACCGAGAAGCTAAAGGCTTACTGTGAAGAAAATGCGCTCCCGATGCCCGAGCATCCTCAAAAATGTAAGTCATGGTAGTACTGTCATCTTCAAGCAGGTCTAAGAATGGTAGCGGCAAGCAGCAAAAGAGCATCCGATGAGGGCACGGCAGAAAGCCAGCCAGCCAAGAAACCTCGAAAGGCAAGGCCTTATGTACCGACTCTACGATCGGGCCCTTATGCGTTGATCCTAGCCCTGGCAACCCTCAATGAGAACTCTTCTCAAGGCCTAACCAAGGCACAACTGATTGACTTGGCGCAGCCGAACTGCGACAGTTCGTTCACGGCACCTGCCGACTCGTCCAAGTTTCATACTGCCTGGAGCTCAATGAAGACGCTTCTGCAGAAGGAGATTGTATATGATTTTGGGCGCCCTCTGAAAAAGTACGCACTCACAGAAGAGGGATGGGAGGTGGCGAAAAGGATGAAGAAGGTTGCTCTGCCTTCCAATCAAGGCACTTTGGCGTTTGGAAATCAATCGGTAACAAAGCCACTACCTAGTCTACTACCACAATGTCTGACGTGCGTAGGGGCCAGGTACAACCCATACCGGGGACTCTCAATTACAGGACAGCATGGGTGGCAACATCACAGAGGTAATCGACGACGAAGAAGCACCCACCGCCCATAACGATACCCAAAGATGGGAATCTACCCCAGACGGAACAGTAACACCCATAACAATTCCCCCCGATAGCTTCACAGTCCAGCTGGTTCTGGACAACCGCGAAGTCCGCTCATCCAAAGACAGGGATTACATTACCAACGAACTACACAAAAAGGGAGCCAGTCCCGAAGTGCGCGCACTAGAACTAGGCGACGTCATGTGGGTAGCCAAATTCCACAACCCAACGTTCCTATCCCAATACGGCGAAGAAGGCGACGAAGTCATGCTCGACTGGATTGTTGAGCGCAAGAGAATCGACGATCTCATCAGCTCCATGAAAGACGGACGTTTCCACGAACAAAAGTTCCGTCTCCGTCGTTCAGGCGTAAAAAACGTCATCTACCTCATCGAAGAGTTCACCGTCCCCTCAGACCCCAACAGCGCCATGGCAGGCAAATACAACGAAATGGTAGCCTCCGCCATAGCCTCAACACAAGTCGTCAACGGCTACTTCGTCAAGAGAACCAAGAACCTCGACGACACGATCCAATACCTAGCTAGAATGACCCTCCTATTACGCAGAATGTTCAACAACCCCTCTGCCACCGGTGAACCACCCTCCAACTCCCTCAGTCTAATCCCTAGTCGCCAGCTCTCCTCCTCCCAATCATACCTCACAGCCCTGGAACGTCTCCGAGCAGAGAGCCCCAAGACCACTTACGCCGTGACCTTTTCCACCTTCTCCGCTCTAACCTCCAAATCCGACGTCTTAACCCTCCGTGACGTGTTCCTGAAAATGCTCATGTGCATCCGGGGCGTGACAGGCGAAAAGGCACTCGAGATTCAACGAAGGTGGCCGACTCCGCAGGCATTTATCCGTGCTTTTGAGGAGCTTGATCCGAAGGATCGGGAGAATATGGTTTCAGAACGGATGAACACGCTTGTTGGACGGAAGAAGATCGCGAAGGTTCTGAGCAAGAAGATCGCAGAGGTGTGGGGTGAGGATGGTTGATACATTTTCAGAGGGATGGGGAATGAATTAAGAGTACTAAATTACGAGTGACGCATGAGGGCGGAATCCATTCAATATATAGGACGACTTTAACATAAAGCGCACTGTTGGTGACTTGATGACCAGTACATTCAATCAGTTAGATAAAGAGAACATCAGACAAGAGCCTCAGATACACTACAAACTACTAGTACTAGCAAATGCCTACCAGACTGACTACTAAAGCATGCGATATACCCCATGTCTTTCAAAATCCATAGCAGCTACAACCTTATAGTTCGATAAGTTCACACGTAAATAGTCATTGACATTCAATCTCATCATCACCAGGATGATCCACATCTCATTTGTCATACATAGCAATGCCTGAATAATAAACCGTAGCTCTCATCAAATATCATGGCTGAAAAAAAAATCACCACCACCATAGCAAAATATTATGCCCATAGCGAGAATCCCGGAAAAGAACATTCCTTGGAATAAATAACCATGAGCACCTAAACCCCCAAACCAAACACCCTCTTAATCGACCTGCGACTAATTCCCAACGCCAGACTACTGCAAACGACCGAAATGCTACTCAACGCCATAGCCAACGCCGCCCAAACGGGACTCAGTCTCCAATGGGTATCAGTAACCACAAGCTCTCCACCGACCATCTCATGTTTATGACCACTAACAATCGGGTAGAAAACACCAGCAGCGACAGGCACCAAGCAGCAGTTATAAATCAACGCCCAACCAAAGTTCAACTTGACGCGGTTGAAGACGCGACGACTAAGCAGGACAAGTTGCAGGATGGTGTCGAGCTCCGAGTTGAGGAGGATGAAGCTAGCGGAGTTCATCGCGACGTCGGATCCCGACGCCATGGCGATGCTCACATCTGCTGCGGCGAGGGCTGGGGAGTCGTTGACGCCGTCTCCGACGAAGGCGACGATGGAGCGGTTGTTGGTGGGGGCTCGTTGACTCTCTGCTTCAGAATCTGTCTGTGGGGTGAAGTTGTTGTTGCTGTCTTGAATTTGACGCACGAAGTCGGCTTTGCCTGCTGGCATTACGTTCGCCATGACGTTGGAGCGCAGAATGCCGACCATGTCGGCGACGGCGTGAGCAGTTGTTTGGTTGTCGCCGGTGCACATGTATACATTGACTTTGCGCTTTTGGAGCTTGGAGATGACTTCGATGGTGTCGGGTCGGATGGTGTCGGAGATTGCGAAGACGATGGCCGGTGTGAAGGAGTGTTCGTTTTGGGAGCGGAGCGATAGGATCGCGGTGGATTTACCGGCAGCTTGGTACTTCGAGAGGGTTTTAGATAGGTGGCTTTCGTCGTAGTCCGATGTTTCTAGGCTGTGTAGGAGACGTTGGTTGCCGATGGCAGCTTCGTATTGAGTGGGTGTCTCGGATTTCTCGTTGGGATTCGGCACCAATACAGTGAACGTGCCTTTCATTCCTTGGCCGGATCTTTCTTCGATGTCTGCGCTGGTGATCGTGACGGAGGGCTTTTCCTTGCAGAAAGTTGAAATCGCTCGAGCGATTGGATGGTTGCTGCTTTCTTCGAGCTTTCGGGCGAGTGTCCAAGCTACCTGTATCACGTCGGAGTCTGAAACCAGGGCTTCGTGTTCGGATACCTGCAAGCTGCCGCCCTCCGTGAGGGTTCCCGTCTTGTCGAACACAATGGCGTCGAGTCGGCTCGCTTCTTGAAACGCCTCGCCTCCTCCTTTGACCAGAATACCCTGCTTGGCAGCTAGTCCGCCGCCAACGAAAAGTGCCGTAGGGGCGGCGAGTGCCAGACCACAAGGACAGGCCACGACGAACACTGCGATCGCAAACTCCAATGCCCAGAACGTCCAACCGCCGCGTGCAACGTCAAGGTAATCATCAGGCAGTGTCCCCGAAAGGCCGAGAGCCAGCCAGATGATGAAGGTCAGAATGGCGATCAGGGTGATGATTGGGACGAAGTGAGAGGTCAATAAATCCGCAACCCGTTCCAGCGGCGCACGTCTGCTCTGACCTTCTCGCACCACGGAGATGATCTGATCCAGCATTGAGGAGCCCCCAATTGCAGTGACCTTAACTTCGACGGGCTGGCCGACGTTTACAGATCCGGTGTAAACTTGATCACCTGCTGACTTGTGGACTGGTTTCGACTCTCCTGTCAACGAGCTTTCATCGAACTGGTATGAAGCAGTCCCAACGACGACACCGTCCGCAGGTGGTGAGGCGCCGTGAGGTATGCTAACTACATCCCCAATTTCTAGCAGGTCAATGTTGATCCGCTCATAGCCATCTTCCGCAAGTCTGTTTTCGTCACCGGGTAGGTCTGTGTCACTTGCGTTGATCCTCAACAAAGCCTCTGTCGGGCGCAGCTTTCCAAGAGATGCGACCGCATCCCCGGTCTTTGCTTTGCTGTACGCTTCCATAAACCGCCCAGCAAGAATGAACATAGTGAGAAACACAACCGTGTCGAAATATGTTGAACTATGTGTGTTGGACGCTGAGCCCATCGCAGCGTCCATGATAAGCACAGCTAAAGACGCGACATAGGCTACGGTCGTACCGGCAGAGATGAGTAGGTTCATGCTCCCAAACCGGTAGAACCTGCGAAGGAGCGGTGCACGACTTCCAGGACGCCAAAGGGAGTAGACTTCTTTCATCGCACGCACGTGGAAAATATCAGCACCATAGAACATGACCGGGGTTGTCATGATAAAAAGGGCCCATTCGAGGCGCGAGGCATCTCCAGCCCACATCGGTTGTTCCAGGAATTTGCGAACCTTGTTGTTTGACGACACCAAGCTCATGAATACAATGCCCAGGATGAACGTGGGGATAGCCACGAGCAGAACAAAGATAAATCGGGTGAACAGTCGGCGTCTTTCGTGGCGCTGCATAGCTCGGGACCGATCTTCGACGCTCGGAGGACGATAAACGGTGGCAGTGAAAGCATCGTGAGCCGATTCGATTGTCCGAAGTATACTCCTCACTGTGAGAGAGGGTGGCTTTGGTGTATAGGTAACCGCAAGAATCGGATTCTTGACGGACAGGTTGCCATCGACTTTAACATCCGGGAAAGCTTCCAAGGACTTGACAACTTTGTCAGGGCAGTGATGGCAGAACATACCATCCACACGGATGGACAGTGTCCTTTCTTCCAGAGGCTCATCATCGCTATCTGCCACCAGGGCTGTCACATTATCGACCGAGGCATCATAGCCGAGATCTTCAATCTTTTCCACGATCTCATCAATATGATCACGCCCTTCAAACTCAACTCTGCCACTGTGGGTCAAAAGATTGATCGAAACAGTAGTGACAAAAGAAAGCTCTTCCAGTCCTCGGGTAACTGCCCCGGAGCACGAACCGCACGTCATGCCGCCGATAGCAAGTTCAGCGACGAATTTCGAAGGGGCCTCCTTGCGTGCCGGGGCTGTTTTGATCATATTGACCTCATCAAGCGATGCTTCGAAACCGATATCTTCTATCTGCTCGACAACCTTGTCGATGTTTGACTGCGGGCCAGTAAAGATGACAGTAGCACTGTTGGTAAGGAGGTTGACAATGATGTCTTCGACAAAGTCCAACTCTTTGACTTCATTCGTGATGCTGTTTGCGCATGAAGCACAGCTCATACCTCCAATGCTCACGCGAGCGTTGAACCTTTCCTCATCTTCCGAATCGTGAGGCGTCTTGGGCGGCTCCACGGGTGTACCTTCTTCGGCGGACCCCCGGGCTACTAGACTCTGTACCTCTGACTGGGTTGGACCGGGCTTTCCACCCGTTCGAAGGCCACTATAGCGGTCGCGAGGGCGGCGAGCAGCATCTGCCAAATCCTCGCCGGCCGCGAGGCTATCCAGCTCTTCTTTCCTGCAAGCGTCACAGTTGTCAACATGTCGGCTTCCCAGAGCTGGATCTCGGTGGATGTTAGGCTGGGTAGTGAAGAGCACTGAGTCGCGGGGTAGCCATGAAGTCGTATCAAGTTCCGAGATGACTGATCCTCTGGGCTCATATGTAGTGACATGGTGAACCTCGAAGGCAGCTTCAACCAAAGCCGAAGCAAGGCGTGACGGGTCTGTTTCGGCGCTGTGAACGACGCGTACTTCGTGGGTGAGAACCGACACATCGATATCCCTCACCCCATCAATGTCCGATAGAACTTCATTGATGTATGCGACGCAAGAGGAGCAATGAATGTTGCTGACAAAGAATATGCTTCTGAGAAGTCTCGAGTCATGTCCAGCAGGAGCTCGAGAGTTGGTGTCTGCTGCCGTCGGCGACATTGTCGAAGGGGGGAGGGGGGGGGAGAGAAGAAAGGAAGAAAGGAAGAAATAAGGAAAGGACAGGAAAGACAGGCTCAATCACTGCTTTAAAGCCCTGCCTGGCAGTAAGAGAGCTTGGGCAGGGAGAGAAAGTTGTTTGATAGAGACAAACAGAGAAGGCGTCGACGGCGGGTCTTGTCAGTTGATGTCAAAAGACGCCAGAGCTCTAACCGGGATTTGACACCCCCACGAAGACGAGACAGTTAATGCAACACGCCTCGCTGGCGTATTAGCGCAGGGGAAAGCCTCTCGAGCAATGAGAGCGATAAGTGGACAGAGTTGCGAGGTAAGATGTTGCTTTTCCCGTCTGAGATTGAGTATTGCCTACTGACAGCGGCGCCTATGGTTGCAGATCGCAATTGCTCAGTCAACAAGTAAGGGATGAGGAAGGGTAAACTCTCTACAAATAGGCCAGAAAAGAAGGAGGGAGAGAGTGGAAGAAATATGAATCATCATTAACATCATGTTTCTGGGTTCTTCGATCAGGGAAGAGGGGGGGGGGAGGAGGGAGGCAAAGCTGCGCGTTTTGTGCGTCAAAAGAAGAAGTGAGGATGTTCTGGGGCCGCGCACAAATGGCGCATTCCACTCCAGTCATTTACCCACTTCACCCTCCACGGAGAACAAATGTTACTGTGTGTAGGTGATGTAAGTCATATGTACCAAATGCCCCTGGATGAACAATTCTTATCAAACTTCCCCATCGTGGGCGCATGTGATTGAAGAGATCCATTCGATTCCTCCGCTGTTAAACCGGCATTATCTCCCGATACTACGAGTATCCCTGTGGAGGAGAGTTTAGACAAAAGTGGGAATTACATATGTGGCGAAATTTTTTAAAGCTCCGGCATTTGGTTGATCTGGATTGGCTCACTAAGCAGTTAGCGGATCTTTTTGGTGGATTCGGTCCCAGTTTAAGCTCCCAGGGGAAAAAAAGAAGATGGAAGGAAGTTGAAGATGCGATCGTCCAGATTAGATTCGGCTGATCGAGGAGGCTGCTTTAGACGCCCATTTCTTGGCCTAAAGATTATAGAAACTACTTTTACAAACTATGAAGTGAAGCTTTGCACGTAACTTTCACTATAGAATGCGGTGGTTCTCAATAGCTGAGGGCGAACTGGCAGATAGTACTAGTAGCTAGCTGCAAACAGCCTAACATGGGCCTAATGAAACGGTACCACCGGACTTTTAACCAGGATACCTTTTCTATGACAGATAGGATAGACTGGGAAATTTCCCCAAATTGGGAAATCAAATGAAATAATTCCACAGTTCGAAAAGGGTATTGAAGCAGCTGCAGGTAAGCCTGCCTGCCACGGGGATTGCAGCATTTCCGGAAAATGCCTCCTCGGGGATTCGAACGAGAGACAGTGAGGAATGAGGCAGAAACGAACTTCGGCCTTCAAGACACAGCTGGCCACGTGACTCTTCCATTGGACCACCGCGACAGGCGCGTCATAATTTTCACGTCGGTGATGCGTCGCGCCCACCTGAATCACCTCCATTTCATTCTTCCCTCTTTCATCAACTACTTTTACTTATACTCCCCAGCTGCGGGTTGATTTCTCTAGCCAGCTTCTCTTCACTATTTCTAGTTGGTCCAGTGAATACGGGGTTTTGGTTATCTTTCACCCGTATAACACCTCTGCCAGCCCCCCCTGATAACATCTTGAAACCCCGCCGGAGTGTTCTTTGTGCGGTTTGTTCGCTCTTATAGCCCCTCCGTCTGGCTCGTCGCTGCACCTTCAGCTCGACGATTGGACCACGCTTCGTCCAGGATCATTGTGTGGACCATATAGGCATGATAGACCCTGTGTGATCAATTGTCTATTCTTCTTCATCTTATTGGACCAACCTACTACCACCGCTCGTGGACATCATCGACCCCCCCCCCCCCAACAGAGCCATCCCGTCGCATTTGCAATGTCCGTCCCTAGGCCTGGGATGCGTGCTCCCATTCCCCCACGCGGCGGCCCAAGGCCACCTATGGGAAGACTAGCCAGTCTGAAATCGCCCAATCCAACTCCAATCAGGCGTCCCCAGCCAATTTCTCGGCCTCAGCCTGCCAGGCCAACTACCCACCCCAAAACCTCAACTTGCCCTAACCCGGGCTGTCCTGCCCCTCACATCGTAGAGGATGACGGCCAGAAGGTTTGTTCCGGGTGTGGTACTGTCATCAGTGAAGCAAACATCGTCTCCGAGGTTACTTTCGGGGAATCGTCGTCAGGTGCAGCAGTCGTTCAGGGTACCTTTGTCGGCGAAGATCAATCCCATGTCCGCAGTTATGGCCCTGGCTTTCAGCGTGGAGGCGCCGAAAGCCGCGAGATCACGGAACAAAACGGTAACCGCTACATTACTCAGCTATCTCGTGCCTTGACTATCCCAGAGAGTGCCATGAAGGCTGCTGGTCAGGTGTTCAAGCTGGCAGTCGGGTTGAACTTCATTCAAGGTCGAAGGACCAAGACTGTAGCTGCTGTGTGTTTATATATTGCTTGTCGTCGCCAGGATGGCAACACTATCATGCTCATCGATTTTGCCGACGTTCTAATGATCAACGTCTTCAAGCTAGGCCGGACCTACAAAGCACTACTTGACGAGTTGCGTCTGGGTGGTAATGTCTTTCTGATGAATCCGATTGACCCGGAGAGTTTGATCTACAGATTTGCCAAACAGCTTGAATTTGGGTCGGCTACCATGCAAGTGGCGAGCGAGGCGGTCCGTATCGTACAGCGGATGAACCGCGATTGGATGACGACAGGTCGTCGTCCCGCTGGTATTTGTGGTGCCGCCTTGATTCTTGCAGCCCGCATGAACAACTTTCGTCGCACTGTTCGAGAGGTTGTCTACGTCGTCAAGGTCACCGAGATCACTATTAGCCAGCGTTTGAACGAGTTCAGCTCCACCGAAAGTGGTGAACTTACAGTCGACCAGTTTCGTTCCGTGCAGCTGGAAAACGCGCATGACCCACCTTCTTTTGCCAGGGCTAGAGAAGGACGAAAGCCATCACGCTCTTTCAAGAGACGGCCCACGGAAACGGCGGCCGAGATGGAGAGTGATATACAGGAAGCACAACAACATAGGCGTGTCGACTCAGACGGATTCGCTATTCCTAGTCTTCCCATTGATCCGGCATTATTAGCGGCCAGCAGCGGTCAACGTCGCCACTCGACTGCCTCTGCTGCAAGCGAAACCATCTCGGATGCTGGCGAGGAGCACGCCAAGTCTGCTCGCCAGAAGGGTCCGAAGAGACCCCCGCTTCCAGCACCTTCGCCAGATCAAATTGCATCGGAGGAGGCCTTGGAGAATGAAATGACCGCGCTGTTGTCCAAAGGATCGAACATGTTTGACACCAGTGCCGGTCCTCCGAGGAAGGTCGTCTCTGACAATACAGAGATCGACGCTGCGGAGTTTGAATCGGATCCGGAGGTGTCTAACTGTTTGCTTTCTCCTGCGGAAGTTGAGATTAAAGAACGGATCTGGGTCCATGAGAACAAAGATTATCTTAGGACCCAGCAAGCTAAAGCGCTCAAGCGAGCTCTGGCCGAGGCCGATTCCCACCCTGGCGCGGATGGTCGCGTGCACAAGCCGCGGAAACGCCGCCGCGGTAGACTGGGCGACGTTACTTATCTTGAAGGCGAAGGTGAAGACGCCGATGGCCGCAGCACTCGGGCTTCCACCCCTGCCGAAGCTACCCGTCGGATGTTGGAGAGAAGAGGGTTCAGTAAAAAGATCAACTATCGTCTTTTGGAGTCACTATTTGGCGATGAAGGGGCCGACGAGGCCTCCAAACCTAAGGAAGAAAGTTTGAGCCGAAGCCAGAGTCGCAGCCAAAGTGTTGTGTCACGCCGCAGCGCCAGTATCGAGCCAGAGGCGGCCTCGAGGCGTACCCGGCTTGCAACCCCCTCAAGTGGCCAACCTGCTGGTGCTTCTTCCTCTACCGCTGGTCCGGCGCGTGGCTCAGTGGCCCCTGCTGCTCAGGCCCTGACAGATCAAGGTGGGAAAGCGAGTCAGAATGAGCAAGTCCTCGGTCCCGCAGATGGAGCAAAGAACGAGTACTCGGATGACGAGCAAGAGGATGACTACGACGACGAGGATGACATGGAGGATGACGGAGTTGACGCGGCGCTTGCTGGAACCTATGGTGACTATTATGACGAGGGGAGCGATTATGGCAGTGATTAAAGTTGCGATGATAGCAGGGTTGTATTTCACCGCAAGGCATGTACATAGAGTCCGGCGCCAAGTCGACGGGAATTTGATACCCAGTCATTCCAGGCTTAAATCTTGGAAAGCAAGTGATGGGCATATGATCTAACTCGCTTGGTTCCTTGTTGCTTGTCTTGCCATTTTGAGGCCGATATCACGTGTAGCAGGCATCGAAACGAGACGAAATGCGTAGTCTGCAACTTCATCTCCCCACCTTATCCCAGATTCATACACTCCACTGACTGCATTATCTATGCCATCAAACCTTGTATCTCTTCCCCTCTTTTCGGTCTCGAACATTAATCCCCCATTGGTGGGTGTGTGGTAACTCACCACTTGGAGACAAAGCCTAGCAGAACCCTATTCTCAGGAGGCTCCATCAATACCATCGTCACTATGGCCCTGTTAGCAACCCAGAATGTCAATAAATTTGGAACTATTAATAGGTTTTTGAGCTGCCTAGATTGTGACTTTCACGATCCCGGCAGAATTAAGGCAAGGGGCTCCCCCTTCTGGGAGTTTGATGGTGCGAGTTTGTGCGTACAGTTCAACTGCCTGCTGTTGGAGGGGGTCTTTTCGATATACGACAGCTGAAGCACATCGATCTACACTTGAACTCCTGTAACTGCTTCTATGTGCTGACGCTGCACATGAGTCATGGTGTGTGGTGGTGATATATCTATCCTGGAAATGATATTCGAACTCTCCTAGCCTTGTGCCAGTCGGAAGTCGATCCTCCGCAGACCCTGAGGAATGTACAAGGTGGGCAGGTCGTATCGTTGAATGCTAGCAACCCGTCGTCTGACTCGCTGGTTCTTGTTGCAGGTCCGGTTCTCCATCCTATTGCGGCATTTACCGGTCCTTGGTATGGAGGATCCTGCGTTGATCTACAATGGGTTACTGGGGCTTCAGATATCCGATGGGGATACTACCTCATCATGAGGAGAACTATTCAGACTATTGCGCTTCCTGCGCACCAAATCTGTGTGCCACGGGTCCACAGAAGTCTTGACCCCCCTGGTTTTCGCGGTTAATGACGAAGATGGGATCCCACTAAGTACATATATAAATATCGTACTTCCAGTATACATTTAGCTTGAGGTTCGATTTCAGTCGCTGACCTTCCTCGCTCTGTTACCACGGTTGCGATTATGGTCAGAATCAATATGTACGGACGGGGGCTCAGCCTTCGGCTGGCCATCATGTTCACCTGCCAAGCAGCATTCGCCTTATTCGGTGAGATTCCTGATGAACGCGCTTAGGATGCAGTATATGTTGACCCTCAGTTTTGTCATGGATAGGCTACAACCAGGCAGTATTTTCTGGGATTATCAACAACGCTGATTTCCTCTCCATCGTCCACCATCCCACTACGGCTGTAATGGGAATCATAGTGTCTATATACAATCTAGGCTGTCTCCTTGGCACAGCGGTGGCCTTCTTGACAAGTGACAATTTAGGTTTTCGAAAGTCCGTGTGGCTTGCGATGTGTATAATTATAGTATGTGTCTCCCCCAGACTCACTTTTCACATGCAGATGCTAATGGCGCTTTACAGATTGGGGCAACGGTCCAGACCAGCTCCTACTCCAAAGCGCAGTTGCTCGTGTCCCGGCTCTTCACCGGGATTGGAATTGGCATCATGACAACGACCGTGCCGGTGTACCAAGCGGAATTATGTGAAGCACGCAAACGAGGAATGTATGTCTGCACTCAACCTCTCGCTGTCGGTGTAGGTATTACCATCGCGTACTGGTACGACTATGGTATGAGCTATGTGGATGGACCTATCAACTGGAGGCTGCCCATCGCCAGTCAAGTGATCATCGCAATTCTCGTTATTATATTGATCTTAGGGTAAGTTGGACTGCCACGCGTTGTCCGAGCTGAGCATGTCATCTCACTTTTGTTGGACAGACTTCCGGAGAATCCTCGGTGGTTGTGCCGTCAGCATAAGAGGCAGGAGGCCTTGCAAGTTTTAAGCGACTTTTATGATCTACCACTAGATCATCCAACAGTGACCCAGGAGGCTGAAAATATCTTCAGGGCCATAGACGATGGTCGTCCAGAGTATAAATGGTCAGAGATCTTCAAGAAAGATGAGCTTCATACGGGTCGACGAATCTTGCTGGCGTATGGGCTACAGTTTACGAACCAGATGGGAGGGGCTCCCTTGATTGTCGTAAGTGAACCTCAAGAACACTGCAGTTCAAAAGCTAACTCTATGCTCCAGACCTATGTCACTACAGGTAAAACCTACGGTCATTCCTCCCTGTGATGTCCGATCAATGGCTGACGACATGCCTACTCCTAGTCCTTGAAGATAACGTGGGCCTCGACGCCAAGTTGAGTTTATTGCTCAGTGGAGTGATCCAATTGATGTTTGTCATAGGTGCTGAGGAATTCCGGCCCATCCCCACCGCAGCAACAGAGCGCTGATCGTGTTACCGTAGGTGCTTTTTATCCCATCTTTTACTCCGATCGATTGGGACGGCGGAGCCCAATGATGTGGGGATCCTTTGGCCTCTTCGTATGCCTACTCATGATCTCCATTCTTCTGTCCTTCAAAGGTAAGCCCGGCGTATGGCTCGGAGTACAGAGTTAGGGAATTGATCTAACACCCGGCACCGGCAGGGACGAACCTGGAAAAGTCGACCGCTACGGCCTCCGTGGCTTTCTTCTTTCTGTATATGCTCATCTATGGGGCCACGATTAATTGCATACCATGGGTATACGGGCCAGAGCTACTGCCCCAACATGTCCGGACAAAAGGGTAGGCCAGGACACTCACCCCATTCCAACCGGTGGCGGGCCACTTTGATTTGGAGTAGGGCTAACTCTCAGCACCGCAAATAGGCAAGCCATCGGAATTTCGGCTAACTGGCTCTGGAGCTTTTTCGTGAACATGATATCTCCGACGCTGATCCGAGACCTTGCATGGAAAGGGTATCTCATCTTCGTCGCCTTTAACCTCGCCTTTATACCGGTGAGTTCGGGACACACATTCCGATCCCCCCATAGCGCCACCGGCCTGCTGATGAATGTTTGCCAACGTCTCAGATCGTGTACTTCTACTATCCCGAAACAGCTAACTTGAGTCTCGAGGACATTGATTCCCTGTTCGGAGTACAGAAGGCACAGCCTATTCGGGAGGATGACAAAGGGTTTACCTGGGTGGAAACCAGACCCGTGAGCTAAGTTGGGCCCGGAATGCCCACGAGACTGATAAGGACGGCAACTATGTCGTATATTGGTTCAATCCTTGTCTCTTATGAAACCAAGGATTCACATCAATAGGATGGGCCATGTAGTGGTTGATGGCGCGAGATGAAGGGCAGGAGCGGCTGGTGGGCAGTTTGGAGGTGGTGTTTCTGGGAGGAGATTCATGATCCCTATTATGGCTAAGTCTGTATCTGGCAAAAGCTGGCTGGCGATCTTGACCGCCACTTGCTACTTCCCCTCCCACATATTCACTCCTCTCTCTCTACAACCAAAACATAGAAAAGTATTATCTTGATAATTTTTTTTTTCTTTCATTCATTGTTTCTTTCCAAGTCTTGACGATATGTGAAAATGGCAAATATATATCAACAATCAGAGAACCAAAAGGAGAAAAATTGAAATGAAACCAAAAAAGCAGCAACAGATCCAACCCCATGTGACCCAACCGGCCACATGACCATACCCATTCCCAGCCATCCCACCACCAACCCTTTGCGCCAAAGAAAGAAAAAGATCAAAACCCAAAGAAAGAAAAGGAAAGAAATGTTCCACAAACATATGTCAAATCCGAGTTTTAATTACGATGGCGAGACGAATATGACAGACACACCACCATCAGATGAAGAAGTAAAGCGGAAATCAGATATTTTGCTGCCGAAATGGAGGGGGTGGGAGCGGTTTCGGTCGAAGTTGAAAGTCGCTTCCGCTGTCTGTCCGTTGAGTTCGTTGGTCGATCGGGATGTTTGTTCAAGGCGTGAGGTGTTATGCGTCGAGAGTGCCTTTTCTGCTGCTGATAAGACTGCTGCCAATGGCTTACGCGTCGATCTCCATCCCCGTTCCCATTCCTACGCTATTGTTCAACCCCATGCCGTTGCCGTGGTTCATGGGCTGGGCACAGAGAGTCTGGAGGAGTGGAAGACCTGAATCTACCGGGTTCGCGCCCAGCAGGTTCTGAGCTCCCATCGAGGCCATGCCGTTGTTGAGCGGCCTGTCTGCGGCATTCAGAATCTGTGTACCTTCGAAAACGATGGGAGACGAGCGAAGGTTCATGAGGCAGGCTTCCCATGTGGAACCCACGAGCTGTCCTTGGGTGAGGTCATCGTTGAAAAGATAGAAGGCCGGTGTAGGGGAAACCCCCATTGGTGTCATTGGTCGTGCGGTGACAAGATAGGCATTCAGCGCCCGGTTCTTCAAGAGGATCTGTGAATCGGCCAGGTACGTCGCGAACTGCCGATCAATGTACTTCTTCCAGCCGCGCACGGCAGCCGCCATATCGGCGTCATCGGTCGCAATCCGCTGCCAGCTGATACCGAGGAGACGCGTAGCGTCGTCGACAGTGGGTTCTTCGGAGCGGTTACCCGCGTTGAGGATTCGGCGATTGTCGTCTTGCTGGTCGGTGTTTATTTTGCGCTGGATGGAGGAGAGGGTGATATCGTCGAAATTGGAAGCAGCGGGATCCAGACGCTGAGCTTTACGGCTAGCAGATGGACTGCCGGAACGACGCGACGAGACCGGAGCAGCGGTGGTGACATTCTCGACAGTCTCTTCATACCACGTGCCAGTCTGGCTTTCTGCTGAGATGGCCATCTTGGTGCGAGGGTTGAGGAGAACCATGCCTTCGCCATAGATGGGCTCTTCGACCTCTTGCTTTCTGGGTTGCGGAGCAGAAGCAGCCACGATGGACATGGGAGTGCTGCTTCCGTTCAAGGCTTCTTCGAAGGAGTCTTCGTCACGCGACCTCTTGCGGGAGGGTCTGGATGGTTGGAAGGGGTTGTTGTTATTGGAGAAGAAGGACCGCGACTCTGTGTCGTGGGTGAACTTGGGCTGGCGAGGGAATTGAACAAAAGCGTGGTCCTGGGGAGGGGATAGGACCATCGCCGGGCCATCAGAGAGACCGTTCAGCAGCATTGGGCACATGGTGATGAATGCGAAGGCGTGGTCGAATGCAGCGACTACGAGATTGAAGCGAAAAGGGAGCCTGTTCTGTCTGTCCAGTGAGCTAGAAATGAAGAACGAGAGCAACCTATGGATCTTGCGATCCAAGCTGTGTATATAAGCTATGGTGTGGCACCAAAGGAGAGGACGGGAGGTGATGCGCGAAAGGGTGAAGAGAGGTAGGCAGGCAGGTGACAATGGAAGGGTACGAGATGGGAGATATGGAATATAAGGATGAAGGGTATCAAGAGGTAAGGATATGAGCAAGATGAGATGGGAAGATTGACCCAAGATACAGTGAGAACGACGTGCAGGAGAGGAAGGAAGGGAAGAAAAGAAGAGAGAGAGAGAGAGAGAGAGAGAGAGAGAGAGAGAGATGGATGGAAGGAGGATAAACGGAGGAAGGAGAAGATGCGCAGCCGAAACGAAGAAGCGAACCACGGGATCACCGGCTAAGATGTGGAGGAGGAGAAGAAGAAGCGGAGGGAAGGAAAGCGAGAAGGGATAAAAGTGTGGGAGGAAGGCGAGGAACCAAACGAAACACGCGAAAGAAGCAGAAAAGGAAGGAGAAGAAGAAGAAGCAGCAGAAGCTGACGGATGCGGACGAGAGAGCGAGAAGTCAGTGTGATCGGAGCTTCTTTGGATGCGCCTTGCGATCCTCCATTCATCATTGCGGAGAGCAGGATTTGCCATTGGCCAGACCCGTGTATTTACCGTGCCATACGCTTGTGACGCCCGCCATTTCCACGGAATTTCTGTGAGTTTCGCTGGGCTTTGTGCACCCCTTGGCGTGACTGCATACCATACCGTACAGTAACAGGTGACGGGATCCACCAGGCTCAGATCAACCCGCAAGGATGCGCTCATTATTGGTCGAGGGGGAATCGTCCCGGGCAACGATGGGGTGGGTTCCACTCGCTAAAGCCCATTCTTATTCGCTCAATTGGCACGCCTCGTCCGCGCGGCCGCCCTCACTGGATGCAAGACCATTGGCCGAACCACTCAGCTCAAGCCCGAGGCTTTCGATGCGCCGTGATTGGCTCAACCCTAAAGGCCCGCACTGACTGCTGACTGACCAGGGGGTTGCCAGCCAAGGAACTTTAGTAGTAAGTCAGCCAGAACTTGGCCCGGCTAGCCCCTAGTACTCTACCATTTGATGCCTCAGGCACAGATTGGAAACTAACAGTGAAACTTGACGAAATTCTATTCGGTTGATGGGAAGGTTCCCCTCGTAAAGTAGTCAAAAAGAAAAATCCTATAGTAACAGGAGAATGGGATGACGAGCAAACAAGGTCGCGAAAATGATATCCGACACCTGAACTTCCTGCTAGTTTCACACGTCACAAATGGTCATCGAGCCAAATCGCGAGCAATACACCGACAAAAATCCTTCTAATAAAATAAATGGTAAAAGGAAGAAGAAAAAAACAGGGTTGCGAAACGAATAATTGTGAAAGCCCCGTCGGATTCGAAATCCATGTCGTATCAACCGTGTCTTCTGGGCCCGGCTGCATTCCCCGCATGTGGCCGGCCCAGATGCACCCCGCATCCCAATTCGTAAAGAACTACCCCGGCAGATGAAATATTATCCTTTATAACAGTAGAGCGCCATACATATCCAAGTATGGCGGAAGAAAAGCGAACGTGACACGCGGGTAGAACTTTTGCCCCCCCGGGACCTTCTCCAGTCCCCATTCCCCATCAACATAAGCTACCACTCCTGGGTCACCTCAGACGGCGCCTGAGTATTAAGGCAGGCGCATAGCTGGATTCACCTGGACTTCTAATCGGTCCTTTAGGCGTTCCCAGCAGTAGCACCACCGAGCATACCCTTGACGCTGGCAACTTGCTCGGGGGCGTAGCTGGGGGCCATGGAGCCCATGAGCAGGAAGAAGATGAGGAGGACAGCACCGAACACGATGAACTTGCGTTGAGCGGGGTGGTTAACTCCATACTCAGCCCAGGCACGGTTGGCCTGGCCAGTGTACTCCTTGATCTTGTCACCGCCAAGCTTGTAGTAGACGAGACCAACGAGAGCAATCGAGTAACCGAAGAACTGGGTGAGGGTGACAGGGGTCTGCCAGATCATCATGGAAGCAGCGACCAGAAGGATATCCTTGAGGACACCGCACAAGGTCATGACGAGGGAGGAGGTCTTGCCAATCTGTGTAAATGCGTCAGTAAATTGATCCCCATGTAGCAACGCGACGAAAAAGGGTTTCTTACCAGGAAGACAACGGAAACGTTGAGGAGGAAAGCAACAACGGCATTGGCCAGCAATGTCCAGACACCAACGTTGTAGATGTGGCCCATGGTAAGGTTGGGGACCTCAAGGAAGAGAGCAGTGACACCGTTCATGACAGCACAGACAGGAGCGAAGTAGTAGAGGGAGACAAGAGGGTCCATCTTGTACTCGGCGGAGCTGAGCAGGCGCTGAACCATGACCAAACGAGTGGCCTCGAAGACAATACCACCGAGCTGGAACAGGAATCCGATGAAGACAAAGCGGATCTCACCGAAAGAGGCAATGATGACACCAAGCACGATAACGCTGACGTTCATCAGGACCTTGAGGTTGACAGGAGCCATGCCCATACCCCAAGTAGCGAAAAGAACAGCAACGGGGGTAGTAGCCTGAGGGGGAAGTCAGCAGGGGAAACTCTTGCTCGACATGGAACGACTGACCTTGAGCATCTGGATGAAGGCAACACTCAGATACAGATAAGTCACATTACCGCAGATCAAACTCAGACTGAAGAAAAGACCGATCGGAACAATAGCACGAAGGTAGACACGGCCAGTCATCTTCACGGTCTTCCGTCCATCGAGCAGAGTGGTGGTGCGCGCCAGAAGCTGGGTCATGAAGGTCGCAAATGCCAAATGCCATGTTGTGAGGATGATAGCTAGATGTCGTTAGTTGGACTGCTGGACGATATCGAGATAAGTTACGAGAGCAACGTACGAAAACCTAGGAACAGAGAGAACAATTAGCGATATGGTCATCAGAATCGGAGCCACCGAGTGTAGAACTTACGGAACTGGGCATAATCAAGGATATGCTTATTGAACAAGATAACACTGGAACTCAAAGTGATCCAGACACTGATTTTATCTTAGTACTCTTTCCATTCGAGTCCTTCAATCTTGTTGTAGCTTACCCGACATAGACAGCAGGGTGGAAGGCAGGCTTCGGGGGCTCTGCCTTATCAACAGCGGGATTGACGGTGGGCAGGGTAGGCTCCGGACGAGAGACCTCTCCGGAGGTTCTGGCTTTTTCGCCCTCAGACATTGTGAAGGTGCGAGTCTGGTCGGATAAGAAACGTTGAAATTCAAAAGGTCGCGGCCGTAAAAGGCTGCTTTGTCCGAACTTGGCGGAGGCCACGGGTAACGGTTGTCAAGAAAGGACGTAAAGAGAAAAAGGAATGGTTGGCAGAGAAAGGTGGATAAAAGTCGAGAAGCCTAAAAAGTCTGGAAACGAGTGAGACTAGAGTTGGACAAGAAAAGGATAGTAAGAGAGTGAATGAGAATAAAACGTGTGTGAAGAAGAATGGTCGGGGTTGGAGGAGAGAAGAGGGAAGAGGGAAGAGGAGAGGACGAAGGGGGCTGTTTGGTTGATTGGGGGGGGGTCCGTTGAGGTAATTTTCAACTCTCGGGTAAGCAAACAGGGTACCAAGAAGAGAGGTTACTTACGGCTGGATTTCCTGTGGGATGGCAGCGGGAGTGAAGAGACGGCTCGGGAAGCGCAAGTAAAATTATTTAGGGGGTGCCGAAGAGGAGAGAGTCAGGGAATTGTGAGGCAGGGAAGAGAAGAGACGGAGAGTGTAAGAGCGACGGAGAGAGAAAGACAAGAGAGAGAGAGGGCTGGGTCCGCATCAACACCGAGAGGGCAGATCGTGGCTCAGGACACGATATGTCGTTCGTTGGTCGTCTTTCTCACAATTTACAACTAGCTAGCAGTAGTGGTAGTACTGCGCTGACCGTCAACTTACATACTGGACTAGGAGTTAGTTTCCCTCTGGACCCGGACCTGAATCCCCAAACTTTAGCGGCTGGCATGCATTCTACTGCTTCTTCCTAACCTGTGGGCGGATGGGTTGGTTGGTGGGGGGTGGGAGGAATGAACCGGAACCAGAGTCAGTGTGATAATGCTAGCATTTGGTTTAGTTAGTTAATTGAAAGGTACTAGATAAGAACCTATTTTCAACCTTGCCGACTCAATACTTGATGTCTCTCTGCATCCATCCATCTATCTGCCTTGCCTGGTCTCAAATTGAGCACTTACATTAACAGTTGATAGTATTATACCCTTTGGACTGGTTTATTGTGCATATATCCCCAAGATTTGCTGGAGAATTATAATTAGATACCATTCGTATGCTACCCCATGGACGCCGAAGCAGGTGAAACACCACCAGTGGTTCTGACGGGCGGTTTCGAGTTCTAGGCTGGGAAGAACAAGCCCATCGCGGTGGAGGCCAAAAGTGGAGTGACGAGGGGCGAAAAATTAGCGGGCTGGAGACCCGGCACATACACTGTATTGCAAGCAAATTGTCCTCGCAATGGCCACAATTTAAATTCAGTACCGTAATGGATTCGTTATTACGAAATTATTTCCCCCAACTACCGCTGCCTGCACAACCAAGCTCCCGGGTACGGAAATGGTATGAACAAAGTGTAACAAAACATTTGCCAGTTCCAGACCTCTTTCGGTTCGTCCAAAAGATTCAGTCCATCTGCATTCTGCAAACGTCGTCAACTATCTACTATCGACTTCTATTTTATACTTCCTGTCCGTTCTCATCATCATTGACTTGCGAGTCTTCTGCATCATTATCTCTATGCTCGATGCTTGCCGGTGTTTGCCCGACCCTCACCGCGATTCTCAATGCGTATTCAATATATTGCTGTCTAATTGCAATCTGCGAGTGGATGGACGACCTTGAAACCATCTCTCGGTACGGCCGTGGGGCGAGGCAAATGCTCATCACTCTCGTGGCGAGTTCTGCTGTCCTGGTTGGTGTCAATCTCCAGGTCTCCACCATCGGGGGGGGGGGGGGGG